>NC_069500.1:1226977006-1227102006 GCF_027579735.1 Bombina bombina | reverse complement strand
ACTTACTTTCCTTAGTGACTGATATCAGAAGAAGTTTATTTGGGCAGAAGAAAGTCAAAATATAACTTATTGAAACAAATTAAAAAATGAAAACACTTAAAAACACAAGAAAACTTCTGCTAGATAATAAGATATTAGTACTTAGGTCAATAGGATGAAGGGTGGATAAGGATACTGCCCCTTTAAATTACCCTTTTTAGAAAGCCGGTTAACGGTGAAACATGTCAGGGGAGGGTGAGGTATACAAGCTAACGCTGGAAGAATATTACAATATGTAGTGTTGGTTTATTTGTAGCACCATTTAATTTATAGCGTTATTTAAGCGCATATTAGTAAACATTATTATGCTGTATGATACTATTTTTCTATAAATATTCCAACTAGATCACTAATAGATAGTTTTTTTTATTACAAGGTTATATTTAGTGGATATAAGGTGGTTGATGGTTAAATAAATCTCTAGCTTATTTGTATAACATTTATATTTAATTGCAAAAAAATGTAGATCATAGCAACCTTAAAGGCACACTCAAGTCAAAATAAACTTTTATGATTCAGATAGAGCATGCAGTTTTAAGACACGTTTAAATTAACTTACTTTATCAAATTTTGTTATATACACACTTTCTGGAGAACAAGTTCCTACTAAGCATGTGCACAAGTTCACATGGTATACGTATACTAGTCTATGATTGGCTGATGTCTGTCACGATACAGGGGGCTGGAAAATGGGAGAAAAAAAACATAATTTATGCTTACCTGATAAATGTATTTCTCTTGTGGTGTATCCAGTCCACGGATCATCTACTGGGTGACCACATTGATCCCAGCTTGCCTCTACAGCACCAAGGGAGGTGCTCAACCAAATGTGAGTGGATATAATACATACTCATTATATATTCTGTCCCAACGGTACTAGGCCATATAGGCACCCTTTTGTGCTTTATACCACCCTCTACAGGTTACTACACCTTGATCAGAGGCCGGTCTTCTGGGTGACTGTCAATTGATCCCAGACTGCTCCTTCCACACCATTAGGGGTGTATTACCTGTATTTTGACTCCTATTACCCTACAATATTGGGCCATGTGGCGCTTCTGTTCTTCTCTTTCCACTACAGATTACTGATATTGGATCATGGCCTTGATCCTCTACAGATAGCTGCCTTTCCGGAAATCCTATAACTTCTGTATTGATACGATTATAAGTTACTTATGAATTTATACACATTGTGATAATCATTGTTAGCTGGAAGTATTTATTAATAACTTAGTTTATTCTTTAATACACTACTGCACATTCACCTAAGATATTGACATTATTATTGGTCGTTTATTTTTCATTTGTAACTTTTCATTATTTTTTATCATATTTTTCACTATTTTCTACTTTGTATATTTCTCATCACTAGAGTTTAATTTATAAACTTACTGTATCACAATTACAAATACAAAATTACTTCATATTTTAATATTTCAAGGGCGCCCCCTATCTGTTTTTTGCAATATAAGGAACCTCCTTAATATGAGAGAAAACATAAAATGTATGTCTATACATCAAATATATGAGGACAAAAAAACACACAAAGTCCCAACATCATAAGAAAGATATTATGTGACATTCACAGATGTCCCAATCCTAAGCAGAAGAAATACTCACTTATGTGAGATATTCTGAAGCCCAGATATGGAAAATCCATGAATTACATAAGACCAAACCTAAACCGACATAACTAGGAACTGCCTCAATATGAAGAAGATGAAAATTGTAATGTCTTATGATCACTTAGGACAATAAATGATACAAAGGCCAAAACATAATGTCGTAGACATTAGTGGAAAGCACCTCAACAGGAGTTTGATATGAAAAGGTCGTCCATATTTCCATCTAGAATAATCTTAAGTTTTACAACTATGTGCAAAGAAATAGCAGGAAATCCTCCTATGAGGGAAAAAAATACCAGAATGGATGTCTTACATATGAGTCATGTAAAATCCAATCTTCCAGGTGGATTTAATCCCCTGATGTCCTGCACGCAAAGCAGGAAAGCTATCATCCATGTCAAGGAGAGTGCTAAACTCCTCTCCATTTCTCTAAGCCTTAAGCTTGCTAGGCAGGGAAGATATCCCTCAGGCCACTAGGCCTGTGTCTTTCATACATCACCTTGTAAACACTAGCAATAATGGCAAATTACCATTAATTGTCACTAGGTGGCAACAGATATCAGGGAAACAATCCTGATCTGAAAATGGTTAAACTCCTACAAAGAGATAGAGAGTTACCCACTGCATGATAATTAGGTCTCCTATGAAATTATTGTAGCCACTATAAAGTCCCTGCATAATCTACAAAGGATTAAACTCTTGCAGATAGAGCGTGACCTTAGCACGCACAGCAAATACAAGTAGATGAGAGTGCTCTTACTATAATCGCTATATTCAAGGAATAAGCAACAAAGAAGGGCCACTAATCACTGCTCCTTGTGAAGCAGCACACTTAAGTCGGGCGCAATGCGATATAGATTGCCAAATTAGAAGTTAGCTTAACTATATTATCCGATTAAATACAAGCGCTAACTTTGAGAAAAAAGCTGCCTCATCACATGAGGTCCCACACTCCGGATCATCCTGTGAGAGTGCTTAACAGTCGTCTCCCACTCACCCCCTCAAAAACGGAGTCGCAGTGAATACACTGCAGAAAGCCCGCAGCAGAAGACGCCATCCCTGTATGAAAAGGGCGCCAAGCAAACTGTCTCGCGGCTGGAAAAGAATGGTCCAATTACTGCTGGCGTCTGAGGGGTATTATCTCACGGGAACAGCCCAGTGAGAATAAAGTTCAGGAAACCTGAAGACAAAAGTAAAAGTCAATGGCCTCACTTTAACTATGGAACACACATCGCTAACAGAAACATAGAATCCCCCTGACGATAGATAAATATACCTATGTAAATAACATAACTATCCGCTTGTGTCAAATCCAAACTGTACAGAAGGGACACTGCTATCTATCAGAATAAAATCCTACAAAGTTGTAGCCTTGCTTTACAGAACATGGCTATACCATCATGGATAAGGGGACCTACAAATCATCTGCCATATAGCCCTCATGAATAATGCTCCAAGAAATATTAAAAAGGAGCAGAGAAGCAACCCATTAGGGATACACTTAGTACTCACCCCCAGCAGTAAATATGGAAGTCGCAAAAAGTCGGAACTCTGCCGAAGAATGTAAGAACGGCAATACGGGTCAGAACGGCCACCTATTAGAATACGTGAAGTAGTCTAAATACCACGAATGCTAAAAAGGGGAGGAGAAAGGCTAGCAGGAAAACAGCCTGATTCATGTTAAACACCATAACCTGCGCCATAAACGCAAGCGCGCGAACAACGCTGGCTAAAAATGTATAATACCAGTCATATAACATGAGGATTAATTGTGCTCCATAAAACTGAGCCTGGCAGGGATAGGAGCGGGAGGGTAAAATGTACAGACCCCATACCCCATAAAGCCTGGGTCCTTATGTACTCTGGTCCTTCATAGGCACTATAAGCGGCAATTCTTTATCCTGGTTTAACCCAGGGAGCTGCTCTGCCGCAAAATGTCCAAAAAATACAGATATATATAAAATAATAATAAAATACATACCCCTGTAGAGGGAAGCAGGTTCCACTAGGTCCCTGATAAACCCAGTCCACTGATACTTCTGTCTATGAAATATAATAAAGGACTTACCCTCCAGGGTCTTCTGCTGTGGAGCAGTCACAGCAGCTCCAGGTTTGTTAGCCTTATGCGACCGCTGACAGGGACCTGAAGATACAAGAAAAACAGAGTAACCAACCCTGGTTTTCTATATTGGGGTTAGCATACATTGTTGGAGTTAAAGTAAGGACTACCCTCACCGACCTCCAACAGCTAAAAGCCACCATTACTCTTACTAAAGAGAATTACATGGACACAGCATTGCCCCAATCCTTGCTCTTCAGACACCTTCTTCGCACACCTTCTACGTTGTTACACAGGCAAAGAATGACTGGGGGTTTATAGGAAGTGGGAGTGATACTTAAAGCTTTGCTGGGGTGTTCTTTGCCTCCTCCTGGTGGCCAGGAGTTGAATTCACACTAGTAATTAAAATGGATTTGTGGACTCTCCATGCCATTAGAAAGAAAAGGAGAAATTAACCATCTGTAAGAAGAAAGCTGCATAGTGCAGGAATAATTGCAGCTTGTGAAAATGAAGACTGCATTGTGGTGTAAGCAAGATCAAACAGATTCATGTACAGCAGCCTTATACAATTGTCCTCTCACAATGACAATTTCTGGCTCCTTAATTCTAAGGCCTCTAATCTCCCAAGACCACTGACATGCTTATTTCATTGGCCACCTAAAACCCCCACTGAAAGTAGAAGGGTGCACTCTGAAAAACTGAGGAGCAGTACCCACTTCTTTTTACTCTTAAGTGGGGCCTGTTATTTTTAAGGGTTTGAGCTGCACTGCTGCATATTGCTATATCTAGAAAAATAAGGAGAAAACACAGAAGGTATTTATGGGCACACTTAATGTAATAGACTTAATATATCAAATGAGCAATCGATAGGGAGGACTGATATAACTAGTTAAAATATAACTTTTATTATTCAATTATTAAAATGATATAAAATTGGGCAAACAAGTACATATATTACACAGGTAGATAATATGGAGATGCAAAAAAACAAACAAACAAGTAACCTTCTTGGACTTAAGCATAACTAGGGACATGTTTGGCAAAATAGAAACTAGTCTCTACAGAAAAGAAACCGCCACAAACTCCATTCTACGGTTTGAAAGTGCACATCATGAGCCAACAAAGAGGGCGATCCCATATTGGGAATTTCTATGTCTACGACGCAACTGCTCAGAACTGGATAACTTTAAAAGACAAGCAAGAGACATGAAAATAAGACTAAAAGAAAGAGGCTATCCTAATTCCAAAAAAAAAAATCCTCAAAAAGGCTTATCACAGATCACTCCATTTGGCAAGATCAGTTCTCCTTATACCAAAAAGAAAAGAGAGTAAGGATAACAAAATAAGATGTATCAGTACCTACAATGAAGCTCATAAGGAAATTACCGAAATTCTAAACAGGCATATCCACATACTACACACTGATGAAGACTTAGCCAAACAAATAGGCCAAAAAGTCCCAGTCACATGGAGAAGAGCACCCACAATAAGGGACAAAATTGTGAAAAGTTACTTCATTAAACATGTGAATAGAAGGAAAGACAACCTAAAAGATACCTATCCATGTGTGACTTGTAAATTCTGTCCATACATTGGCACAGTAAAACAAATGGAAGAGTTTCCTAAAGGAATCAGATACATAAATGATTTTTACAATTGTCGCACAAGTAACATTATTTACTGTATTGAATGCTGCTGTGGGATGAGATATGTAGGTATGTCAACCAGAGAGCTCAGAACTAGAATAGGTGAGCATCATGGGAACATCTGGAATGCTAAAAGTGACCTGGACAAAGGAAAGAAAATCACAACGGTAGCCAGACACTTCCTAAATAAACATGGAGGAAAAGCAGACTTGAAATGCTGGATTTTACAAAAGGTGAAACCAGGCATAAGAGGAGGAAACATGGAAACTATGCTCCTCAAGGAAGAGACAAAATGGTTACAGACTATGGCCTCGAAAGGCCTGAATGAGCAACTTAGTTTTGGTTCATTCCTATAATATGATGTCAATAATTTTGAGATCGAATTTAATAACAACACTTTAGGAGGATCACATACCTCTCATAAATAAGACTACCTAAGTATGCATATACGATAACTCTGCTGCCTGAATGACTGGACTATAAGTGTAGTATGGTATGACAACGATACTCACACACTGTTCGAAATCCCATAAAATGTACTGTGTTTGCCAAAATTAATTATGTCAGATATTCCAATCATTAAATTAATGGATCGCTTTTTGCTGATGTGATAGTTACAATACTGTCCTTTCTTTACCTTCCCCCCACCTTTAACCCCTTAATGATCACAGCACTTTTCCATTTTCTGTCCGTTTGGGACCAAGGTTACTTTTACATTTTTGCGGTGTTTGTGTTTAGCTGTAATTTTCCTCTTACTCATTTATTGTACCCACACATATTATATACCGTTTTTCTCGCCATTAAATGGACTTTCTAAAGATACCATTATTTTCATCATATCTTATTTACTATAAAAAAAAATTACAAAATATGAGGAAAAATAGAAAAAACACCTTTTCTAACTTTGACCCCCAAAATCTGTTACATATCTACAACCACCAAAAAACACCCATGCTAAAAAGTTTCTAAATTTTGTCCAGAGTTTAGAAATACCCAATGTTTACATGTTCTTTTCTTTTTTTGCAAGTTATAGGGCCATAAATACAAGTAGCACTTTGCTATTTCCAAACCACTTTTTTCAAAATTAGCGCTAGTTACATTGGGACACTAATATCTGTCAGGAATCTCTGAATATCCCTTGACGTGTATATATATTTTTTTAGAAGACATCCCAAAGTATTGATCTAGGTCAATTTTGGTATATTTCATGCCACCATTTCACCACCAAATGCGATCAAATAAAAAAAAATCGTTCACTTTTTCACAAATTTTTTCACAAACTTTAGGTTTCTCACTGAAATTATTTACAAACAGCTTGTGCAATTATGGCATAAATGGTTGTAAATTATTTATTTTCTGGGATCCCCTTTGTTCAGAAATAGCAGACATATATGGCTTTGGCGTTGCTTTCTGGTAATTAGAAGGCCGCTAAATACCACTGTGCACCACACATGTATTATGCCCAGCAGTGAAGGGGTTAATTAGGGAGCATGTAGGGAGCTTTTTGGGGTAATTTTAGCTTTAGTGTAGAAGACAACCCCAAGTATTGATCTAGGCCCATTTTGGTATATTTCATGCCACCATTTCACCGCCAAATGCGATCAAATAAAAAAAAGTAAACTTTATCACAAACTTTAGGTTTCTCATTGAAATTATTTACATACAGCTTGTGCAATTATGGAACAAATGGTTGTAAATGCTTCTCTGGGATCCCCTTTGTTCAGAAATAGCAGACATATATGGCTTTGGCGTTGCTTTTTGGTATTTAGAAGGCCGCTAAATGCCGCTGCGCATCACACGTGTATTATGGCTAGCAGTGAAGGGGTTAATTAGGTAGCTTGTAGGGAGCTTGCAGGGTTAATTTAAGCTTTAGTGTAGAGATCAGCCTCCCACCTGACACATCACACCCCCTGATCCCTCCCAAACAGCTCTCTTACCTCCCCTACCCCACAATTATCCCCGCCATCTTAAGTACTGACAGAAAGTCTGCCAGTACTAAAATAAAAGGTATCCTTTTTTTCTTTTTTCTTTGCATATTTACATATGCTGCTGTGTAGGATCCCCCCTTAGCTCCCAACCTCCCTGACCCTCCCCCCCCCCCCCCAACAGCTCTCTAACCTCCCCCTCTACCTTCAGTACCCAGTTTACAATATAATTGATGTATTTATTTTTTATTTTTTTATGTAGTGTAGCTCTCCCCCCCCCCCCCCCAAGACCAACCCCCCTACCAGATCCCTTAGATTATTTTTTTGAACATTCCCTCCCCCCTTTCTCCCATTTATAATACTTTTTTTTCTGTAGTGTAGCGGTTCCCACCCACTCCCTCCCCGTGCACGCCACCCGCCTCCCACTTCAGCTCCCACCCACCAACAAATGCGGCCACAGAGTGGCTCTCTCTCCACCGGAGGGGTAAAAATGGTTATTGCAGGATGCCTCGATATCGAGGCATCACTGCAATAACCGGAAAGCAGCTTGATGCGATCAGGATTGCTTACAGCTGCTTTCCAGACCGACGACGTACGCCATACATCCTCAGGCGTTAACTGTATTTTTTCTGAGGACGTATGGTGTATGCCGTTGGTCATTAAGGGGTTAAGCATAAATATTTATACCTAAGGAACTTCACACGAATAAATATGCATTTTGCGATTGCGCCCCCTCCTTGCTCCTCTTCTTGACTTAATTATACTCAACAAAATTGGAGGAGTAACATTTGTTACAATGCCATATGTTGCATTCACCCATCTGACATTTAGTATACACACATAGGCTTTTCGTAGTAGAAACCCCCTTTGATTATATCAATGATTGTATTACATCTTCCTTATAGTCACAGAGTCGGATATATTATGCCAATACATATATGATGTGTCCGTCATAACCGGACTGACATTTTATTGCAATAAAATGTTTAAAATCCTACAAAATGCACTATGCCTGCCTAAACCATCATGTCAGATATTCCAATCACCAAACTAATGGGTAACCTTCTGCCTATGTGATAATTACCACAGTACTGTTCCCCCTCCCCCCCGTCTTAGAGAGACATCTGTTACAATTTCATACACCGCATCCACCGATCTGAAATTTATTATATATACACCGGCCTTGTCCGCTGACCGACATAATGCAATTACCGTTAACTTTGAGTTATAATCATTCCATTTTTGATCATCTTCTGTCAGACGGAATGTAAACACACATATCATGTGAATATGTGATGTCACAGCCACAACCCGATTGGCGGTTGTAATCAAATGTCCGGGTCACACCCCCTCCCGGATTGGCTGGCATTCACGTAAATATGGACAGCATCGAGGACGATCCACGCCTTTGAAAAAGCAGTTGGCAAAACGCGCATCAGGCGTTCACACTGCTTCTCCTGCATTCACTTGTGTTTAAAAAGAGTCCTAAACTTAATTATGTTGGCCTTAACTGGCACTTAGTTTCTTTTTATGGGTTTAATATATTCTTCTACCGAAACCTCTAATATCTTAATAGATTCTTATTGTACGGCTAAATTCTAATCCAGATATTTGAACTTGGGTTATGTGCTCGAGAGCTCTGGGGAAATATTTTTTCCTCACCCGGTCATTTTTAGTCTTTTTGAGGTAGAAGTTGAGACCCATATATGAGACCTCGTATATAATATATAGGTTCTCTTCCGTATTTTTAGCAATTATATACTCGGGTATATACTTATATACCACTTCATTACAGGAGAAGTGTGTGTTAGAAATATCTTTGTGTTTATCACTTGAACACAATTTTAAACCTTATTTTCTCTGTACTTTAATGGATGATTCCATTTTCATTCACTTTTCTTAATACACAGGAGCTATTTTGGTGTCTGACCTTTAGTCAGATCATTTCTTTTTATCATAGCGAGTTGGAATTTTGATATCACTGTGGTTGGGTCCAGTTATTATTTAAAACAATAACATTGTATCCAGGAACTTGTTCAACAAGAGTTTTTTCGATTCTCGAATCCTGTAGATACATCTATGTGTAATTCACAGACTGCTCTAACCCCGCCATAGGCAATCAGTAAAGATATATTAACACTGATACATATATTATAGGTTTTTTGCATCTCCATATTATCTACCTGTGTAATATATGTACTTGTTTGCCCAATTTTATATCATTCTAATAATTGAATAATAAGTTATATTTTAACTAGTTATATCAGTCCTCCCTATCCATTCCTCATTTGATATATTAAGTCTATTACATTAAGTGTGCGCATAAATACCTTCTGTGTTTTCTCCTTATTTTTCTGGATCATTAATATTTGGGTATTAGGCACTGCCTATATAGGGATACATGGGTTTAACCTCTAAGTTTATTATAATAGACTCAATACCTTCCCCCTTACCACTTTTTTTTAAGAGGCTTCCCATAACAATATTGCTATATCTCCCTGCTTGTCAAAAAAGAAAAAAGGAAACAGCCTGGTACTATGGATATCAGAAGCCAGAGTGTTCACAGAGGTTAGAATACAGTAATAATACAATAATTATGGTTTGACAGACAGTGTGCTTACAATGAAAGCTCTAGGTAACTAGGGGGGAAAAACATAATTTATGCTTACCTGATAAATTCCTTTCTTCTGTAGTGTGATCAGTCCACGGGTCATCATTACTTCTGGGATATTACTCCTCCCCAACAGGAAGTGCAAGAGGATTCACCCAGCAGAGCTGCATATAGCTCCTCCCCTCTACGTCACTCCCAGTCATTCGACCAAGGACCAACGAGAAAGGAAAAGCCAAGGGTGAAGTGGTGACTGGAGTATAAATTAAAAAATATTTACCTGCCTTAAAAACAGGGCGGGCCGTGGACTGATCACACTACAGAAGAAAGGAATTTATCAGGTAAGCATAAATTATGTTTTCTTCTGTTAAGTGTGATCAGTCCACGGGTCATCATTACTTCTGGGATACCAATACCAAAGCAAAAGTACACGGATGACGGGAGGGATAGGCAGGCTCTTTATACAGAAGGAACCACTGCCTGAAGAACCTTTCTCCCAAAAATAGCCTCCGATGAAGCAAAAGTGTCAAATTTGTAAAATTTGGAAAAAGTATGAAGCGAAGACCAAGTTGCAGCCTTGCAAATCTGTTCAACAGAGGCCTCATTCTTGAAGGCCCAAGTGGAAGCCACAGCTCTAGTAGAATGAGCTGTAATTCTTTCAGGAGGCTGCTGTCCAGCAGTCTCATAAGCTAAACGAATTATGCTACGAAGCCAAAAAGAAAGAGAGGTAGCGGAAGCTTTTTGACCTCTCCTCTGCCCAGAGTAAATGACAAACAGAGAAGACGTTTGTCGAAATTCCTTAGTTGCCTGTAAGTAAAATTTTAGAGCACGGACTACATCCAGGTTGTGCAGTAGACGTTCCTTCTTTGAAGAAGGATTTGGGCATAAAGAAGGAACAACAATCTCTTGATTGATATTCCTATTAGTAACTACCTTAGGTAAGAACCCAGGTTTAGTACGCAGGACTACCTTATCCGAATGAAAAATCAAATAAGGAGAATCACAATGTAAGGCTGATAATTCAGAGACTCTTCGAGCCGAGGAAATAGCCATTAAAAATAGAACTTTCCAAGATAACAACTTTATATCAATGGAATGAAGGGGTTCAAACGGAACGCCCTGTAAAACATTAAGAACAAGGTTTAAACTCCATGGTGGAGCAACAGTTTTAAACACAGGCTTAATTCTGGCCAAAGCCTGACAAAAAGCCTGGACGTCAGGAACTTCTGACAGACGTTTGTGTAACAGAATGGACAGAGCTGAGATCTGTCCCTTTAATGAACTAGCAGATAAACCCTTTTCTAAACCTTCTTGTAGAAAAGACAATATCCTAGGAATCCTAACCTTACTCCAAGAGTAACCTTTGGATTCACACCAATATAGGTATTTACGCCATATCTTATGGTAAATCTTTCTGGTAACAGGTTTCCTAGCCTGTATTAAGGTATCAATAACTGACTCAGAAAATCCACGTCTTGATAAAATCAAGCGTTCAATTTCCAAGCAGTCAGCTTCAGAGAAGTTAGATTTTGATGTTTGAAGGGACCCTGTATCAGAAGGTCCTGTTTCAGAGGTAGAGACCAAGGTGGACAGGATGACATGTCCACCAGGTCTGCATACCAAGTCCTGCGTGGCCACGCAGGTGCTATTAGAATCACTGATGCTCTCTCTTGTTTGATTCTGGCAATCAATCGAGGAAGCAACGGGAAGGGTGGAAACACGTAAGCCATCCTGAAGTCCCAAGGTGCTGTCAGAGCATCTATCAGGACTGCTCCTGGATCCCTGGATCTGGACCCGTAACGAGGAAGCTTGGCGTTCTGTCGAGACGCCATGAGATCTATCTCTGGTTTGCCCCAACGTCGAAGTATTTGGGTAAAGACCTCCGGATGAAGTTCCCACTCCCCCGGATGAAAAGTCTGACGACTTAAGAAATCCGCCTCCCAGTTCTCCACTCCCGGGATGTGGATTGCTGACAGGTGGCAAGAGTGAGACTCTGCCCAGCAAATTATCTTTGATACTTCCATCATAGCTAGGGAGCTTCTTGTCCCTCCCTGATGGTTGATGTAAGCTACAGTCGTGATGTTGTCCGACTGAAACCTGATGAACCCCCGAGTTGTCAACTGGGGCCAAGCCAGGAGGGCATTGAGAACTGCTCTCAATTCCAGAATGTTTATTGGCAGGAGACTCTCCTCCTGACTCCATTGTCCCTGAGCCTTCAGAGAATTCCAGACGGCACCCCAACCTAGAAGGCTGGCGTCTGTTGTTACAATTGTCCAGTCTGGTCTGCTGAATGGCATCCCCCTGGACAGATGTGGCCGAGAAAGCCACCATAGAAGAGAATTTCTGGTCTCTTGATCCAGATTCAGAGAAGGGGATAAGTCTGAGTAATCCCCATTCCACTGACTTAGCATGCACAGTTGCAGTGGTCTGAGGTGTAAGCCTGCAAAGGGTACTATGTCCATTGCCGCTACCATTAAGCCGATTACCTCCATGCATTGAGCCACTGACGGGTGTTGAATGGAATGAAGGGTGCGGCAAGCACTTTGAAGTCTTGTTAGCCTGTCCTCTGTCAGGTAAATCTTCCTTTCTACAGAATCTATAAGAGTCCCCAGGAAGGGAACTCTTGTGAGTGGAACGAGTGAACTTTTCTTTTCGTTCACCTTCCATCCATGTGACCTTAGAAATGCCAGCACTAACTCTGTATGAGACTTGGCAGTTTGAAAGCTTGAAGCTTGTATCAGAATGTCGTCTAGGTATGGAGCTACCGAGATTCCCCGCGGTCTTAGTACCGCCAGAAGAGCACCCAGAACCTTTGTGAAGATTCTTGGAGCTGTAGCCAATCCGAATGGAAGAGCCACAAACTGGTAATGCCTGTCTAGGAAGGCAAACCTTAGGTACCGATAATGATCTTTGTGAATCGGTATGTGAAGGTAAGCATCTTTTAAATCTACAGTGGTCATGTATTGACCCTCTTGGATCATAGGTAAAATTGTCCGAATAGTCTCCATCTTGAACGATGGAACTCTTAGGAATTTGTTTAGGATCTTTAAGTCCAGGATTGGTCTGAAAGTTCCCTCTTTTTTGGGAACCACAAACAGATTTGAGTAAAACCCCTGTCCCTGTTCCGATCGTGGAACTGGATGGATTACTCCCATTAACAAGAGCTCTTGTACGCAGCGTAGAAACGCCTCTTTCTTTGTCTGGATTGTTGACAATCTTGACAGATGAAATCTCTCTCTTGGAGGAGAGTATTTGAAGTCCAGAAGGTATCCCTGAGATATTATCTCTAGCGCCCAGGGATCCTGAACATCTCTTGCCCAAGCCTGGGCGAAGAGAGAAAGTCTGCCCCCCACTAGATCCGATCCCGGATCGGGGGCCCTCAATTCATGCTGTTTTAGGGGCAGCAGCAGGTTTCCTAGTCTGCTTGCCCTTGTTCCAGGACTGGTTAGGTTTCCAGCCTTGTCTGTAGCGAGCAACAGCTCCTTCCTGTTTTGGTGCAGAGGAAGTTGATGCTGCTCCTGCTTTGAAATTACGAAAGGAACGAAAATTAGACTGTCTAGTCTTGGCTTTGTCCTGAGGCAGGGCATGGCCTTTACCTCCTGTAATGTCAGCGATAATCTCTTTCAACCCGGGCCCGAATAAGGTCTGCCCTTTGAAAGGTATATTAAGCAATTTAGACTTAGAAGTAACATCAGCTGACCAGGATTTTAGCCACAGCGCCCTGCGTGCCTGAATGGCGAATCCTGAATTCTTCGCCGTAAGTTTAGTAAGATGTACTACGGCCTCCGAAATGAATGAATTAGCTAGTTTAAGGACTCTAAGCCTGTCCGTAATGTCGTCCAGAGTAGCTGAACCAATGTTCTCTTCCAGAGACTCAATCCAGAATGCCGCTGCAGCCGTGATCGGCGCAATGCATGCAAGGGGTTGCAATATAAAACCTTGTTGAACAAACATTTTCTTAAGGTAACCCTCTAACTTTTTATCCATTGGATCTGAAAAAGCACAGCTATCCTCCACCGGGATAGTGGTACGCTTAGCTAAGGTAGAAACTGCTCCCTCCACCTTAGGGACCGTTTGCCATAAGTCCCTTGTGGTGGCGTCTATTGAAAACATTTTTCTAAATATCGGAGGGGGTGAGAACGGCACACCGGGTCTATCCCACTCCTTAGTAACAATATCAGTAAGTCTCTTAGGTATAGGAAAAACCTCAGTACTCGTCGGTACCGCAAAATATTTATCCAACCTACACATTTTCTCTGGTATTGCAACTGTGTTACAATCATTCAGAGCCGCTAACACCTCCCCTAGTAATACACGGAGGTTTTCCAGTTTAAATTTAAAATTTGAAATATCTGAATCCAGTCTGTTTGGATCAGAACCGTCACCCACAGAATGATGTTCTCCGTCCTCATGTTCTGCCACCTGTGACGCAGTGTCTGACATGGCCCTAATATTATCAGCGCACTCTGTTCTCACCCCAGAGTGATCACGCTTACCTCTTAGTTCTGGTAATTTAGCCAAAACCTCAGTCATAACAGTAGCCATATCCTGTAATGTGATTTGTAATGGCCGCCCAGATGTACTCGGCGCTACAATATCACGCACCTCCCTCTGAGCGGGAGATGTAGGTACTGACACGTGAGGCGAGTTAGTCGGCATAACTCTCCCCTCGTTGTTTGGTGAAATTTGTTCAATTTGTACAGATTGACTTTTATTTAAAGTAGCATCAATACAGTTAGTACATAAATTTCTATTGGGCTCCACTTTGGCATTGCAACAAATGACACAGGTATCATCCTCTGAATCAGACATGTTTAACACACTAGCAAATAAACTTGCAACTTGGAAATACAATTCAATTAGAATAATATTAAAACGTACTGTGCCTTTAAGAAGCACAGAAGATCTATGACAGTTGAAAATTAATAAATTGAAACAGTTATAGCCTCAATCCTTGTAAACAACACAACTTTAGCAAAGGTTTAATCCCATTAGCAAAGATAACAAATTCTGAAAGCAGGAAACAAATTACAGAATAAACGTTTTTTATCTCAGTCAAACTATAATTCTCACAGCTCTGCTGAGAGAAATTACCTCCCTCAAAATAAGTTTTGAAGACCCCTGAGCTCTGTAGAGATGAACCGGATCATGCAGGGAATACAATGAGTTGCTGACTGAAATATTTGATGCATAGTAAAAGCGCCAAAAAACGGCCCCTCCCCCTCACACACAGCAGTGAGGGAGAACAGAAACTGTCAGAAAAACAGATTAAGCAACTGCCAAGTGGAAAAATAGTGCCCAAACATTTATTCACACAGTACCTCAGCAAATGAAAACGATTTTACATTCCAGCAAAAACGTTAAACATAATCTCTAGTTATTAAACAGCTTTATGTATTTCTTACAGTGTAATTCTAGTGAAGTACCATTCCCCAGAATACTGAAGTGTAAAGTATACATACATGACATTATATCGGTATGGCAGGATTTTCTCATCAATTCCATTGTCAGAAAATAAAAACTGCTACATACCTCTATGCAGATTCATCTGCCCGCTGTCCCCTGATCTGAAGTTTACCTCACTCCTCAGATGGCCGAGAACAGCAATATGATCTTAACTACTCCGGCTAAAATCATAGCAAAACTCTGGTAGATTCTTCTTCAAACTCTGCCAGAGAGGTAATAACACACTCCGGTGCTATTTTAAAATAACAAACTTTTGATTGAAGATATAAAACTAAGTATAATCACCATAGTCCTATCACACATCCTATCTAGTCGTTGGGTGCAAGAGAATGACTGGGAGTGACGTAGAGGGGAGGAGCTATATGCAGCTCTGCTGGGTGAATCCTCTTGCACTTCCTGTTGGGGAGGAGTAATATCCCAGAAGTAATGATGACCCGTGGACTGATCACACTTAACAGAAGAAAGTTATTGTATTCTTTAATTTGTGCCAGTCATAACTAGTAGAAAATCCCAGCCCCACTTTTGATTATGTATACGTATTGTGACAAGGTCACAACAAGGGTCACAGATGTAGTAAGAATTAACTTCAAAATTGTAATTCTCAGTGCAAATAGAAATAGTAACTAATCAAGTTGTATGAAACTAAAATAAAAGTTACTAGGTTCAGTGTGATCTGAGAATGAAGGTCTCATTTTATACGGCAGACTCACAGGGCATTTTAGATCAGTGCTTATTAATATCATTACAACACTCCAGAGCATTTCTTATACAATAAACACATAAGCATTTCTTCTTCGTCTCTTGTGTTAGCACATTACTAGATAAAGACATAACCTAAATATGAAAAGCCGATCCCAACACTGATACATTCCACTGTAAGGGAAATAGCACTATAACAATGACATATGAAAGTAAATTCTCAGTAAACTAACGTTTTTAAAAAAGACAAATAGCAGATATGATACTATTTCCAATTTACTATGACACAAATAAAAATAATCATGCAAAATGTATGCCATTTACAAATTATGTAGCAGTACTGTCAATCATTTTTATTGTTACAGTAAAAGAATATTACAAGTCCATGGGATTCTCTTCTATTGTAATGTGTCTCAAACATGTCGCCACCATGCCAAGGTGGCAACATCTGGATATCCACAGCAGGCCAGTTAAATCATCAGTACAATTCGTGTATGCACACTTACCTCCCAAAAACGATAAAAAATAAATAAATATTATATATTTATATGTTAGAGTTTAAGAAAAAAATATTCTCTTACCTGATCAAACTGAAGGTCTTCTCCTCTTTGAAGAGATCTTGACAAAAGCTTTTCCTACAAAGAAAAAATGAAATAAAATAAATGATGTGAATGAAAAAAATCTTTTTTTGTAAAAGAAAAAGGTGCCGGAACTAAAAAAAGAAAAAAGGTGCCGGTACTCTGATTTTGGAATGCTATACTCTGCTGATTAACTTTGAGAAAAGCAAAGGGTCAATATTATTTACAATTTTAATATATTTTGCAGCCCCCTCTTGTGCATTTACATGATGAATACAAATATTACCTCTTATTAGTTGGCAGAGGTGGGGGTACTCAGTAACGGTGAGTAACCCCACAAAAAAAGCCCTGGTTTTACTTAATGAAGAAATCACATCCTTTAATCCCACAGGAAGTCCTATATATGAGTGTGTGTATATATATCGCTTGTGTGGCACAAAAGTCAAGTTAGGGAAAGAAACGACCAATAAGAGTCAGAAATTGACAATGTTCTACTTAAAAAAATTAAGTAATTCAATGTTTATGTAAAAAAAAATTAAAATATTTTCTCCTTGATAATTATGCAGAAGCAAACATAACTGAACATGTATTGAGGTTCCATGCTATCAGTTCTTCTCTTCATCCAATTCACAATATCCCCAACACGCATGAGCACACACCTGCTACAAAATCCTCTCTCTCGTTTCCCTTTTATGCACTGTTTTATTACATTTTGGCACATATACAAGTTACTTTATGAAAAGGTATATATTACATAATTTGGCTATTATCTCCAATGAAGCCTTAAAGGGATACTAACCCCAATTTTTTTTCCATGATTCAGATAGAGCATGCAATTTTAAGCAACTTTCTAATTTACTCCTATTATCAATTTTTCTTTGTTCTCGTTATCTTGATTTGATAAAGCAGTAATGAAAGGTTAGGAGCCGGCCCATTTTTAGTTCAGCACCTGGGTAACGCTTGCTGATTGGTTTGCTACATTTAGCCACAAATCAGCAAGTGCTACCCAGGTGCTGAACAAAAAATGGGCTGGCTCTAAAGCTTACAGTACTGCTTTTTCAAATCAAGATAGCATGAAAACAAAGAAAAATTGATAATAGGAGTAAATTAGAAAGGTGCTTAAAATCTCATGCTCTAACTGAATCATGAAAGAAAAAAAATTGGGTTTAGTATCCCTTTAAAGGGATATTCCAGCCAAAATTGAAATCCACACGGATACATTTTAGTTGTGAATAGAAGCACTTTTGTAAAATACATGTATTAGCAAAAATGCTTCTAATAATAGCTATAGCTGTTTCAAAAGTGTATTTAAGTATGCACTGTGCACCAGCATTTTAAACATAGCACTTGCTCAGAGAGCCTAAGGTACTTGTACTATCAGATAATGACTCAACTTGTTAATTGCTGATATAATACAAGCCCCGACTGGCGCTCTAAGCAGCTGCAGTACTTAAAATGCTGGCGCACTGATGATATCCAGCTATGCTTCACATGCACGTACAGAATTTTTTTTTTAACACTAAAACGGTTATAACTTTTACCAGAAACATTTTTGCCAATACATGTATATTGCAAATATGTTTCTATCCAAAGATTTAATTAATCAATGTGCGGATTAAGCAATGTGCATTTCAATTTTGACCGGAATGTCCCTTTAAAAGTTTCTTTCCTATTGAAGTACAAATATCCCAGTGTAAAACAGCTCAGAGCCATAAGGACTAAAGAACTACTTGATGCATGACTTATTAATCCATTTGACTGAACTACTGATTTGCCTTTTTCATGCTTCATAAATGAATTGTAATGTAACAAAAATAGTTTGTATTTTATTAGAATTTTTTTTTTATAAACGAATTATTATTAAAAAAAAGAAACGGTATAGCAAAAAAGCAGGGACCTGAAACTACAGACACACTTATTTAAGCTTCCAATCTTAGTTTTCATTAGGTTTTTTTTTTTGTTTGTTTTTTTAAAAAACAAGATCCAGCAACAATTATCATAAATCTACAAAGCTGTGACCCAGGGAATGGCCAGACGAGCACAAGGACACAAATACTGAGAGATCCTGATGGTCTGTAGGAATATATATTGGCGCTCCTGCAGCTTCCCACAAACCCTGAAAGAATATGCAAAGGCGATGAAAGATGGCAGACAGCGAATGAAGTGAAGTGAATAGTTAACATAGTGTTGACTGAATAGTGTTATATCTAATATTACATTTATGAGGTATTTTATGGCTGCCAGTAAATGAAACAAAGGTTTGGCTTTATACATTTTATTTGCAAAAGGATTAGTAGCAATTACATGTAAGTTCTTCATGTTGTGAAGCAGATAGATTACAGGCAACAACTACTACATCTTTAAAGGCTGGCTCCAGCTTCTTTTAAAAACATGCATGAAAAAAAATCTATGTTTCTACGAGACTTATGAAGGTTGTTCTAAATATCAGTACACAATATAGATCATGTGATAATCCTCCTTTTCTCACGCCAGTGCAGCTATGTGGTCTAATATTCAGAATGAGTTAAATAAATTACAGCTTACATATAATTTCATTTAACCTATTTTTAGATAAATGACACTAAACCAAAAAGGGGGATTTAAATGAACTACAGAGGTTTGCTGCTATAAGTTATCATTCACGCAAAACACTGTTCATTAATATAAATAATTTACCTTAACAATACTTAAAGGTTAATAAATAAGGCTGCAATGAATGTGACATACCATATTATACAAAGTCACTGTTGTAGAATTTCAGAGCATTTAGATAAAGCAAAAACTAAATTCAACACTAGTACAACAAAAATAAATGATACAAAATGTGTAAAACAACAGATTTCTGGTCTGTACTAGCTCATAATCTATGAGATTTGAACATTTTCTATTTCCACACGCTCCCTACACATCTGCGAGAAACTAAACAAAGTAAGAACATACAAGCCTCGTGAAATATTTTTTGTTCTCAGCAGAATGTATGTATCTGAAGCACATTATGGCAGTAGTTTTGTTATAATGCTATACTTTAAAGGGACACTCTAGTCAAAATTAATCTTTCATGATTCAGATAGAGCATGCAATTGAAAACAACTTTCTTACTTACTTGTGCACAGTCTTTTTATATTTACACTTTTTGAGTCACTAGCTCCTACTGAGCATGTGCAAGAATTCACAGAATATACGTATATGCATTTGTGATTGGCTGATGGCTGTCACATGGTACAGGGGGAGTTGAAATAGACATAACTGAAATTTGTTAGAAAAAAATCTGCTACTCATTTGAAGTTCAGACTAAGTGCTATTACATTGTCTTGTTATTGTGCATTTGTTCATTATGGCAATCTACTGTATTTACTGATCCTTTAATGCAAACACTGCTACCACCTAGAGCTTGAAAGTGTATAACATTGTTACAAATATAGGAGGCAACCCTACTGCCGTATACTGCTCAAAACACGTACACTCTCCTAGGCCTTCCAAACTGCTTTTCAATAAAGGATACCAAAAGCACAAAGGAAATGCAATTATAGAAGTAAATAGGAAAGTTCTTTTATTTTTTTTATTCGATTGCTCTATCTGAATGTATATATCAGTGTGTGCTTGCTACAGTATTATATACCGCTGCTTACTTCCACATTTGGTTCCTCATGAAGGATCTGAATGCACATCACTATTGATCGATCTATATACATATACGAGGTGCTACACTCACTGGTCTTTTTCAATCCAATGTGAATTTTATTTGTGTAACGTTTCGGGGGGCACTCCACTGGCCTGAGGAAGGTAGGTGTGTTCCAGAAACGTTACACAAATAAAATTCACATTGGATTGAAAATGACCAGTGAGTGCCGCACTTTTCTTGTATTGTAACCTGTTGGCACCCTGGTGGCTGATGTTTGTAAGTGAGAGTGCGCTCTACTCCTGAATATATAGAGATAGAGAGAGAGATCTATCACTCTTTCTCTCTCTCTCTCTGTATAAAGATATATATATATATATATATATAATCCTGCAGAAGAAAGCGCACTCCAAAGGACTTGCACAATAATTCACCTTTATTCTGTGAACGTTTTCGAGCTTAACAAGCTCGTCCTCAGACAGACAAAATATGGACAGTTACACTTACCACCACCGTGACTAAATACCCATCACACCAAGCCGTCACGCTCTACACGTAAGACACACCACCTGGGGGGAGCGGTCAGCCGTGTCAATGTAACGGGATGGTGTGTAAACCCAAGTGACATAAACACAGTGTTAAACACTAAGCAAATCTACTGCAGGAAATAAACACACCACGGGACAGGACCTAATCAGCGAAATTACAAATGCATAGCGGCTATGAAGCACCGTAAATGTGTCAACATAGTAACAGACAAACAAAGGCGACGATTGGTCATAGCACCTGACCAATCGTGGTCCAGTTATGACAACAGCGTGTTAAATAGACAGCACACAGGAGAGGCAAATGACATGAAAATAAAAGCACACACAAACTAAACAAATGATATTGGATAAGGGTCTTGAACAAAGTAAACATAAGATCGTTGGTGTGAGAGAAATCACGGTTAAGCAAGTGGGTGAAAATCACCCCAACAGTATATACACAATCCGGTAGTCATGATCTCACGCACAACAACGATAAAATACAATCAAAAAACAGAAAACAATGCAAACCATAACTGTCAGCTGCCAAGTGGGACATCAGGCGTAGTGCCTACAGCAGAGGCTTTAAATATGTAAAAATATAAAAATGAAGCCAGAACGGCATAAGCCAAAACGTCCCATATAACCATGGCAACTAACAGAAACAGTTAAGGTAAAAACAAGAGAGTAAAGCAAAATATGTATAATCAAACACATTGACTAGAATGTAAATGCCAAACCAATATATGTAGATATGTTATGAACCCACAATCAATAATTAGGGTAAAAGAAATCCCTTGACTTAAGTAACATGAGGAGATAATGTTGTCGAACCCAATATATATATATATACTGTATATTATAATCACACACTCAGGAAATCTGCTGATTGAAAAGTTCCCTTGAAGGATGAGCTGAGGTAATATAATTGCATCAGAGAAATAAACAAAACTGCATTAGTTGCCAAATGTGCTATGTAGGAACACACAACCTACAGCTCAGGGGATCTATTAGATATTGTTTATACAGCAAGCTACAGCTTGCAGAGGTAAATTGATGAAAAATACGTATGTAAATGGATAATAAATTAATAATGGAATGCAAACAGTATGACCTTCAGCCCATTACAAATAAAGATTAAAAAAAGTATAAGCACATAATTGATTATAACATTACCATGTCAATACAATAATTAAATCAGACTCTACAAATGTACAGTTGATTAGCATAGACATAAATGATGAAGCAAAATATCAAATAAACAGGTTTGTTTTTTTTTCATTCCCTTTAAATGCTCGTTAGAACCAATAAATACCGCAAGGAGAGAAGTCAACACCCTCTTTCTAAAGAAGCACAAGAAACCCTGTTTTGAGGAGAGCCAGCCCTATCCACTTTTTTTAAACACTTTTCAGTAGTTAAACACATTCTCACAATTAGCAAACCAGTTAAAGTGAATGTCAATTTTGATGTTAAAGTGCCCGGTTTTTAAAAATTTGATTAAAAACAGGGGCACTTTAATTCATCAAAATTTACATTTCACTCATGTTGTGAAAAAACTTACCTTTTACACTTGACAGCAGCTCCAGCTTCCTCCGGTCGTCGCAAGCCATTTCTGATGTCAGAAATGATGGATAGGTCATCCTCTAATCACGGCTTCCCCCCCCCCCCAGTGTCTGATTCAACACCGTGATTGGAGGAAGCTGGATTCCTCATTTTAGACCCAGGAAGAGGCTTTGCGACGGGTGAAGGAAGCTGGAGCTGCTGTCAAGATTAAAAGGTAAGGTTTTTTTCACAACAGGAGTGAAATGTAAATTTTGATGAATTAAAGTGCCCCTGTTTTTAATCAAATTTTTAAAAACCAGGCACTTAAGCATCATAATTTACATTCACTTTAATATACATTGCAGAGATCAGACCTTTAGTTTAAAGGGACAGTGTAGTGTAAATGTTTCTCCCATTTAATTTATTCCCAATTCCCATTTAAACTGCTGGAGTGTGTCAATTGATTAATTTATTTTATTATTTGCTCCTTCACCTTTATTTTGGTATTTGTAATTGATATTTGTGACTGTTGTATCCCCACCTATACTGAAAATTCAAAGACTTAAGGATTGGTTATATAAAAACTATCGGCTAGATTTGGAGTTTGGCGGTAGCCGTGAAAACCAGCGTTAGAGGCTCCTAACGCTGGTTTTAGGCTACCTCCGGTATTTGGAGTCACTCAAAAAAGGGTCTAACGCTCACTTTTCAGCCACGACTTTTCCATACCGCAGATCCCCTTACGTCAATTGCGTATCCTATCTTTTCAATGGGATTTTTCTAACTCCGGTATTTAGAGTCGTGTCTGAAGTGAGCGTTAGAAATCTAACGACAAAACTCCAGCCGCAGAAAAAAGTCAGTAATTAAGAGCTTTTTGGGCTAACGCCGGTTCATAAAGCTCTTAACTACTGTATTCTAAAGTACACTAACACCCATAAACTACCTATGTACCCCTAAACCGAGGTCCCCCCACATCGCCGCCACTCGATTTAATTTTTTTAACCCCTAATCTGCCGACCGCCACCTACGTTATCCTTATGTACCCCTAAATCTGCTGCCCCTAACACCGCCGACCCCTATATTATATTTATTAACCCCTAACCTGCCCCCCACAACGTCGCCGCCAGCTACCTACACTTATTAACCCCTAATCTGCGGTCTGCATGCCGCCGCCAGCTAC
Source organism: Bombina bombina (assembly GCF_027579735.1). NCBI lineage: Eukaryota > Metazoa > Chordata > Amphibia > Anura > Bombinatoridae > Bombina > Bombina bombina. The sequence goes on along the minus strand of NC_069500.1, from coordinate 1,227,078,496 downwards.
ATTATCCCTATGTACCCCTAATCTGCTGCCCTAACATCGCCGACCCCTATATTATATTTATTAACCCCTAACCTGCCCCCCACAACGTCGCCGCCAGCTACCTACAATAATTAACCCCTAATCTGCCGACCGCAAAGCGCCGCCACCTACATTATAGCTATGTACCCCTAATCTGCTGCCCCTAACACCGCCGACCCCTATATTATATTTATTAACCCCTAATCCGCCCCCTCAACGTCGCCTCCACCTGCCTACACTTATTAACCCCTAATCTGCCGAGCGGACCGCACCGCTACTATAATAAAGTTATTAACCCCTAATCCGCCTCACTAACCCTATAATAAATAGTATTAACCCCTAATCTGCCCTCCCTAACATCGCCGACACCTAACTTCAATTATTAACCCCTAATCTGCTGACCGGAGCTCACCGCTATTATAATAAATGTATTAACCCCTAAAGCTAAGTCTAACCCTAACACTAACACCCCCCTAAGTTAAATATAATTTTAATCTAACGAAATTAATTAACTCTTATTAAATAAATTATTCCTATTTAAAGCTAAATACTTACCTGTAAAATAAATCCTAATATAGCTACAATATAAATTATAATTACATTGTAGCTATTTTAGGATTAATATTTATTTTACAGGCAACTTTGTAATTATTTTAACCAGGTACAATAGCTATTAAATAGTTAAGAAGTATTTAATAGCTACCTAGTTAAAATAATTACAAAATTACCTGTAAAATAAATCCTAACCTAAGTTACAATTAAACCTAACACTATACTATCATTAAATTAATTAAATAAAATACCTACAATTACCTACAATTAAACCTAACACTACACTATCAATACATTATTTAAATACAATATCTACAAATAACTACAATGAAATAAACTAACTAAAGTACAAAAAATAAAAAAGAACTAAGTTACAAAAAATAAAAAAATATTTACAAACATAAGAAAAATATTACAACAATTTTAAACTAATTACACCTACTCTAAGCCCCCTAATAAAATAACAAAGACCCCCAAAATAAAAAATGCCCTACCCTATTCTAAATTACTAAAGTTCAAAGCTCTTTTACCTTACCAGCCCTGAACAGGGCCCTTTGCGGGGCATGCCCCAAGAAGTTCAGCTCTTTTGCCTGTAAAAAAAAACATACAATACCCCCCCCCAACATTACAACCCACCACCCACATACCCCTAATCTAACCCAAACCCCCCTTAAATAAACCTAACACTAAGCCCCTGAAGATCATCCTACCTTGTCTTCACCTCACCAGGTATCACCGATCCGTCCTGGCTCCAAAATCTTCATCCAACCCAAGCGGCGGCTGGCGATCCATCATCCGGTGGCTGAAGAGGTCCAGAAGAGGCTCCAAAGTCTTCATCCTATCCGGGAAGAAGAGGCGATCCGGACCGGCAACCATCTTGATCCAAGCGGCATCTTCTATCTTCATCCGATGACGACCGGCTCCATCCTGAAGACCTCCACCGCGGACCCATCTTCTTCCGGCGACGTCCAACTGAAGAATGACGGTTCCTTTAAGGGACGTCATCCAAGATGGCGTCCCTCGAATTCCGATTGGCTGATAGGATTCTATCAGCCAATCGGAATTAAGGTAGGAATATTCTGATTGGCTGATAGAATCAGCCAATCAGAATCAAGTTCAATCCGATTGGCTGATCCAATCAGCCAATCAGATTGAGCTCGCATTCTATTGGCTGATCGGAACAGACAATAGAATGCGAGCTCAATCTGATTGGCTGATTGGATCAGCCAATCGGATTGAACTTGATTCTGATTGGCTGATTCCATCAGCCAATCAGAATATTCCTACCTTAATTCCGATTGGCTGATAGAATCCTATCAGCCAATCGGAATTCGAGGGACGCCATTTTGGATGACGTCCCTTAAAGGAACCGTCATTCTTCAGTTGGACGTCGCCGGAAGAAGATGGGTCCGCGGTGGAGGTCTTCAGAATGGAGCCGGTCGTCATCGGATGAAGATAGAAGATGCCGCTTGGATCAAGATGGTTGCCGGTCCGGATCGCCTCTTCTTCCCGGATAGGATGAAGACTTTGGAGCCTCTTCTGGACCTCTTCAGCCACCGGATGATGGATCGCCAGCCCCCGCTTGGGTTGGATGAAGATTTTGGAGCCAGGACGGATCGGTGATACCTGGTGAGGTGAAGACAAGGTAGGATGATCTTCAGGGGCTTAGTGTTAGGTTTATTTAAGGGGGGTTTGGGTTAGATTAGGGGTATGTGGGTGGTGGGTTGTAATGTTGGGGGGGGTATTGTATGTTTTTTTTTTACAGGCAAAAGAGCTGAACTTCTTGGGGCATGCCCCGCAAAGGGCCCTGTTCAGGGCTGGTAAGGTAAAAGAGCTTTGACCTTTAGTAATTTAGAATAGGGTAGGGCATTTTTTATTTTGGGGGTCTTTGTTATTTTATTAGGGGGCTTAGAGTAGGTGTAATTAGTTTAAAATTGTTGTAATATTTTTCTTATGTTTGTAAATATTTTTTTATTTTTTGTAACAGTTCTTTTTTATTTTTTGTACTTTAGTTAGTTTATTTCATTGTAGTTATTTGTAGATATTGTATTTAATTAATGTATTGATAGTGTAGTGTTAGGTTTAATTGTAGGTAATTGTAGGTATTTTATTTAATTAATTTAATGATAGTATAGTGTTAGGTTTAATTGTAACTTAGGTTAGGATTTATTTTACAGGTAATTTTGTAATTATTTTAACTAGGTAACTATTAAATAGTTCTTAACTATTTAATAGCTATTGCACCTGGTTAAAATAATTACAAAGTTGCCTGTAAAATAAATATTAATCCTAAAATAGCTACAATATAATTATAATTTATATTGTAGCTATATTAGGATTTATTTTACAGGTAAGTATTTAGCTTTAAATAGGAATAATTTATTTAATAAGAGATAATTAATTTCGTTAGATTTAAATTATATTTAAGTTATGGGGGTGTTAGTGTTAGGGTTAGACTTAGCTTTAGGGGTTAATACATTTATTAGAATAGCGGTGAGCTCCGGTCGGCAGATTAGGGGTTAATAATTGAAGTTAGGTGTCGGCGATGTTAGGGACGGAAGATTAGGGGTTAATACTATTTATTATTGGGTTAGTGAGGCGGATTAGGGGTTAATAACTTTATTATAGTAGCAGTGCGGTCCACTCGGCAGATTAGGGGTTAATAAATGTAGGCAGGTGGGGGCAACGTTGTGGGCGGCAGATTAGGGGTTAATAAATATAATATAGGGGTCGGCGGTGTTAGGGGCAGCAGATTAGGGGTACATAGGGATAATGTAAGTAGCAGCGGTTTACGGAGCGGCAGATTAGGGGTTAAAAATAATATGCAGGGGTCAGCGATAGCGGGGGCGGAAGATTAGGGGTTAATAAGTGTAAGGTTAGGGGTGTTTAGACTCGGGGTACATGTTAGGGTGTTAGGTGCAGACGTAGGAAGTGTTTCCACGAAGCAAACAATGGGGCTGCGTTAGGAGCTGAACGCAGCTTTTTTGCAGGTGTTAGGTTTTTTTTCAGCTCAAACAGCCCCATTGTTTCCTATGGGGGAATCGTGCACGGGCACGTTTTTGAGGCTGGCCGCTTGCGTAAGCAACTCTGGTATCGAGAGTTGAAGTTGCGTTAAATATGCTCTACGCTCCTTTTTTGGAGCCTAACGCAGCCTTTATGTGGACTCTCAATACCAGAGTTATTTTTATGGTGCGGCCAGAAAAAAGCCAGCGTTAGCTTTTCGGGTCGTTACCGACAAAACTCCAAATCTAGCCGTAAGTAAATATAACCAGCACAGGATAAATTCCCACTGTTACAGATTTTATATCTAAAAATCCCAATGTAAAATACACCTGCATGACAGTGCAAAGAAACTTCTATACACGTAACCTTTCTGCTTCACAGAACACATATTGTCCAAGGGAAGAAAACCCGTTCTAATAAAACTGCTTTTAAAAGCACATAATAACCAAATAGCCCATCAGGTCTGTATGTTTATATTCTCTCAAAGTTTCGTTTTAAAAGGGAAAACTTACTCCTTATGCACATGTCAGGTATACTTAAAAGCCCTCATCACCTGTAGTAAAAGTCTATTTCATAAATCAACCACAATTCCAATTAAATAAAAAAAAATGTGATTTTATAAATGTCTCCTGATTCCACTATCCTAAAACATGAGCTCATAACTGTCAGGGTTTTTTCCCTGTTGTGTTTGCCATGTGCTGCTGGCAGCCATTTTACTCACCTCTCTTCCTGACAATGGTGCATTGTGGGAGATGCTGCTCCATTCCTGCACTTCCTTTTATGGCCAGACTGGTGTGCATTATCCATGTGAGACAAGATGCAGTCTCAGAATTGTGATGTCATCACTTATTATTTAAAGGGCCTCTGTTCAGTATGCTTTGCCTTTGCGTTGTCTCAGACCTGTTTCTGAGATTTCCTGTGTATTACCTGGCTGCCTGATGTCCTTCCTGGTTCCTGATCCCTGGCTTGTTCCTGACTCTGCTGTTTTCCTTGTTCCTGATTCCGGCTCGTCTGACTATTCGCTTTGGCTCCTGACTCGGCTCGTCTGACTACCAGCTCTGGTTTTGACTCTTGGACTTTTTATTATTTTTTTGCTATTAATAAAGGTGTGATTATTTTTGCACTTCTCGTCTCAGTCTGATTCCTAACACCCTGACATTACGCAAAGGCCATGAATCCTGATGGTGCTAATAATCCACCTTTACCTGCCATCATTTCCAGGATGGATGAACAGGATCACCGCTTCGATCAATTTGCACTAGCCCTGCAAACCCTGCTGACTAGCACTGCACATTTGGACCAAAGTGTCCCGCAAGTTATGGCTGCTCCTGTTTCCAGCGTTATGGAGGCGATCCTATTCAGTGCAGAGGGTTTTTGAACCAGGTGGGCATTTACTTTGAGATGTTACCTCAGGCATTTCCCTCTGACAGAGCTAAGGTGGGATTTCTCATCTCGTTACTCTCTGACACAGCTCTTGCCTGGGCTAATCCCTTGTGGGAGACTAATAAACCTGTGATTTCAAATTACCCTGAATTTGTGGCCTCCTTTCGAAGGGTATTTGATGTTCCAGATCGCTCCTCCTCTGCTGCTAAACTACTCATGTCCATTCAGCAAGGTACAAGATCTGTTGCTCAGTATGCTATTGAGTTCCGTACGCTTGCCGCAGAGGTAGGTTGGAACAATGAAGCCCTTGTTGACGCCTTCTTTCATGGGCTCTCTGATGCGATTAAAGACGAAGTTGCTGCCAGAGATTTACCAGAGGATCATTGGTGTCTTTTTTGATCCTAATTGACATCAGACTCAGAGAGAGGCCATCTTTCAAGGAGCGCTTGTGGAAGCCTCCTGTTCCGTTGTCTCCTACGTGTTTGTTCCCACCCATGCCTCCCTCTCCTCCCATGCCTCCTGGTCCCGAGTCACCAGGTACTGCTGAGCCAATGCAGTTGGGATTCACGTGTCTCTCCGCGGCGGAGAGGGCCTTTAGGAGGAGGGAGGAGCTCTGCCTCTATTGTGGGTTACAGGGCAAACCTTTTGAAGTCTTGTCCTACACGGCCGAGAAACGCTCACACCTAAGGTCCTGTCGGGGGCAAACCTTGGGTGGTTTATCCTCGTCCCCGGAACCGCTTAAGGAGAAACCTTTGGTCACGGTTGTCCTTTCCTGGGTGGACTCCTCCATAGTCACCCAGGCTCTTGTTGACTCCGGTGCTGCGGGCTATTTCATTGACAGTGCTTTTGTATCAAAGCACTCCATTCCTGTTTTGCCTTGGTCCGTTCCGCTTACTATTGAGGCCATTGATGGCAGGCCCCTTCAGCCCGCACTCGTTACTCACGAAACTGCTCTGTTGTCCATGGCTGTTGGGGCTCTCCATTTTAAAACTCTCCAGTTCCAGGTGATAAACTCTCCGCATTTTCCGGTTGTTCTGGGTTATCCCTGGCTCCAAAAGCCCAATCCCAGTCTCGACTGGCGCAGGTTCGAAATTTTGTTGTGGTCCCCGCAATGTATTTCCACTTGTCTTCAGAAACCAGTTCAAGTCTTGTGCACTTCTCAATTGCCAGAGGAGTACTCGAGAGTTCCTAGACGTGTTTGACAAGGTGCGTGCCGGTACGTTGCCTCCTCACCGGTCTTACGATTGTGCCATAGACCTGCAACCCGGAGCCATTCCTCCTTGGGGCCGGGTGTACCCTCTCTGTCTATTGCAGAGAATTGTGCTATGGAGGAGTATGTTGCATATGCTCTGTCGCGGGGGATCATCAACAAATCCTGCTCTCCTGCAGGGGCTGGCTTCTTCTTTGTGAAGAAAAAGGGTGGCGAGTTAAGACCATGTATCGATTATAGAGGTCTTAATCGTCTTACCATTAAGAATGCTTACCCTATTCCGCTTATTACAGAACTCTTTGACCGCCTCAAGGGAGCTACGGTCTTTACTAAACTTGATTTGAGAGGAGCGTACAATCTCGTTAGGATTAAGGAGGGCCACGAATGGAAAACAGCATTTAACACTAGGAGCGGGCATTATGAGTATCTTGTAATGCCCTTTGGCCTATGTAATGCTCCTGCTGTTTATCAGGAATTTATTAATGATGTCCTACGAGATATGTTGCAACAGTGTGTTGTGGTGTACTTAGACGACATCCTCATACACTCACCCACACTTGAGGCTCATCGTTCTGATGTTACATGGGTTCTTCAGAGACTACGTGAGAACGGCCTGTTTTGTAAACTCGAAAAATGTGAGTTCCATCAGACTCAAGTAACATTCCTAGGTTATGTTATCTCCGTTGCAGGGTTCTCCATGGATCCTGACAAGTTATCTGCAGTGGCCTCGCCCAGTTGGTCTTCGGTCTATTCAGCGTTTTTTGGGGTTCGCCAATTACTATAGAAAGTTTATTAAAAACTTTTCTTCCTTGGTCAAACCTATCACAGACATGACCCGTAAAGAGAATGATCCACTCCATTGGTCACCTACTGCCATTAAGGCCTTTGATAGTCTTAAGACTGCCTTTGCTGCCGCTCCAGTTCTGGCTCATCCTAACCCTGTCCTGCCTTTCGTTCTTGAGGTCGATGCATCTGAGACTGGACTAGGTGCCCTCTTGTCTCAACGTCCTACGCCTGATGGTTCCTTGCATCCGTGTGGTTTCTTCTCTAAGAAACTGTCTCCAGCGGAGTGCAATTATGAAATTGGCGACAGGGAATTACTGGCCATAATTTTGGCACTCAAGGAATGGAGGCATCTTCTCGAGGGTACTAGCGTGCTAGTGCTCATTCTTACTGACCACAAGAATTTAACTTATCTATCTGAAGCAAAACGTTTGTTGCCCGACAGGCCAGATGGGCGCTATTTTTGTCTCGGTTTAATTATGTGGTCTCCTACTTGCCTGGTAGTAAGAATGTTAGGGTTGATGCCCTCTCTCGACAATTTTCGCCTCTGTCCAAGGAGGAGTCTGTACCTACTCCTGTTATACCTCCTGACCATATTTTGGCTACCATACGTACTAATTTGACTTCTCCCTTGGGGAGGAGATCCTGGCTGCACAAACCAATGCACCTCCTGAGAAACCTAGTGGTAAGTGTTTTGTTCCTGAGAATCTTCTAACTAAACTTTTGCACACTTACCACTATCCTAAAGCCGCAGGTCACCCAGGCAAGAACCAAATGATTTGGTCTGTCACTCGACAATTCTGGTGGCCAGGTCTTTGTTCTGATGTTGCTGCGTATGTTGCCTCCTGCTCAGTTTGTGCACAGAATAAGACTCCTCGATGTCTTCCTGTGGGTCTTCTTCAACCTATTGCTAATGGTGAGCGTCCTTGGACTCATCTTTCCATGTACTTCATTGTAGAGCTCCCTGTTTCCAATGGCAATACTGTTACCCTTATGGTGGTTGACCGTTTTTCTAAAATGTCACATTGCATTTCCTTGATAAAGCTGCCTACCGCTCAGCAGCTTGCTTCAAATTTTTGCCCGTGAGGTCTTCCGTTTACATGGGTTACCCAAGGAGATAGTGTCGGACCGGGGTAGCCAGTTTGTCTCCAGATTTTGGCATTCCTTTTGTGCTCAAATGGGGATCCAGCTTTCCTTCTCCTCGGCATATCGCCCTCAATCCAATGGGGCTGCAGAACAGTCTAATCAAGCTCTGGAACAGTTCCTCCGTTGCTATGTCTCAGATCACCACAATAATTGGTCTGAACTGTTACCTTGGGCAGAGTTTGCTCGTAATAGTGCTATTAATGCTTCCTCCAAGATATCCCCGTTCGTGGCGAATTATGGGTTTCAACCATCCTTGTTGCCCGATTCATTCATGTCTCAGGGTATTCCGGCTTTGGAGGAGCATCTCCATTCCACGTGGGTGCAGATTCAGGATTGCCTTCATCGTTCTATGCAGCGCCAAAAGTTCTAGGCTGATCGTAGGCTTCTGCCCGCACCTTCCTACCAGGTTGGTTAGAGAGTTTGGCTGTCCTCCCGCAACTTGAACCTTCGTGTGCCTTCCAATAAATTGGCTCCCGATATGTTGGTCCTTTTCGAATACTCCGACGGGTTAATCCTGTGGCCTACGCTCTTGACCTTCCTCCTGCTAGGCGCATCCCCAATGTTTTTCATGTCTCCCTCTTGAAACCATTGGTTTGTAATCGGTTTACCACTGTGTTGCCTCGTCCCCGTCCTATCTTTGTTGACAACCATGAGTAGTATGAGGTCAGCAGCATTATTGACTCTCGTATGTCCAGGGGCCGTGTACAGTATTTAATTCAATGGAGAGGCTACGGTTCGGAGGAGCGTTCTTGGATTTCCTCCTCTGATGTTCATGCTCCCGCCCTCCTCTGTGCCTTCCATGCCCGTTTCCCCAATAAGCCTTTTGTCCTCCCGCGGGGGAGGGGTCGTTGAGGGGAGGGTACTGTCAGGGTTTTTTCCCTGTTGTGTTTGCCATGTGCTGCTGGCAGCCATTTTACTCACCTCTCTTCCTGACTATGGTGCATTGTGGGGGATGCTGCTCCATTCCTGCACTTCCTTTTATGGCCAGACTGGTGTGCATCATCCATGTGAGACAGGATGCAGTCTCAGAATTGTGATGTCATCACTTATTATTTAAAGGGCCTCTGTTCAGTATGCTTTTCCTTTGAGTTGTCTCAGACCTGTTTGTGAGAGTTCCTGTGTATTACCTGGCTGCCTGACGTCCTTCCTGGTTCCTGATCCCTGGCTTGTTCCTGACTCTGCTGTTTTCCTTGTTCTTGATTCCAGCTCGTCTGACTATTCGCTTTGGCTCCTGACTCGGCTCGTCTGACTACCAGCTCTGGTTTTGGCTCCTGGCTTGTTATTTGACTTGTGGACTTTTTATTATTTTTTGCTATTAATAAAGGTGTGATTATTTTTGCACTTCTCGTCTCAGTCTGATTCCTGGCACCCTGACAATAACAACAAAAAAAAACACAAAATAATTACAAACATCACAGCAAGTGACACTTTCCACTCCAGTAAACAATGTGCAGCTGTAACAGACTCCAGTCTTGGCTTTAGATCAGTTGTTAGTGCAAGTATTTATGCATGCAGACATTTTAAAGATTATAGTGAAATCAATTGTGAGTACTTGATAAATAAGGGCATTGGGAACTGCTACCTGTCATTATAGGTTTTGCAACTAAACTCAAAACATAACTCCCCACAATGGGTTTAAAAGGACATAAAAGTGCAAAAAGAAAATGATCTAATATGTTAAAGCACTTTATCATTGCACTGCTGATTGCAGGGGTTAAACACACAGTTATATGTAAAGAAATTAAACACATAGTTGAAAGTAAAATCCAGATAAACAATGCACAACTGGGACCTAGATGAATACAACAAAGGATGCCAAGAGAAGTACATTTAAAAGTCCCTAAAAATTGTACCCTCTATCTGAATCATTTACTGTGCACTTTCATTTTTAATTTCATTATTTATTTTGCTTGCTATTTAGTTTGAATCTGAAAATGGTAGCTGTCCTCTCCATCAGATATACTGGAGTGCATTCTGTGGAAATTAGAAGCCTGATCTTCCTACATGCTGCACAGTGATTGTTTGATATAAGCAGGAACTCATTTATATCCATTGCGGAGTGGCCAATGATGAATTTATAAAGTAAACAATCAAAAGGTTGTTTCCCTAGGCTGCAAAACATATAGCAATTTTTTCTAACAAAACATTTACTTTGCATATTGATCTTTTGCAATGAGGCAATTTGTTTCTGACAATTTGAAAAAATGACTTCAATGTCCCATTAAAGAAAAAGTAAAAAATGTATAATTTGTTAGAGTTCTGCATGAAACCCATGTTTAAAAGATGCCAATAAAACCCCTTACGTAATACAAGCTAGTAATGTCTAAAGCTAATCTATCATACAGTTAATCATAAAAGCATTACAGTTTACAACAGTTAACTGACACCATAAACTAAGTAACCCTTTACCTGAATTATTCATCTTCCTGTGTTTCACATTATGAAGGTGTTAAGAGCATAAAAAAAAAATAACTTTACTACAAAAATACCCTTTATCTACTCTGATTGCTCATTGCAGTTATTATCTACATTAACAATTATGTGTACAGTATTCTGTGAATGTGGAGAAGCAAAACCTATTTTTTTATTTAAAACAAACATCATAACATCCCTATCCTATAAAAAGCAAACTAACAAAATGTATGCTTACCTGATAAATGTATTTCTTTCATGATTTGCAAGAGTCCATGAGCCATCCCATGAGATTAAACTCCAGTCCACTAGGAAGCGGCAAATACACCTAACATAACAGACCTTTTAATCCCTTCCACATTCCCATAGTCCCTCAGTCACACACATGGCCAAGAAAAAAGTAAGAAATATTAAAAGTGAAGTGCAAACCAATACTGCCTCCATCTGTACAGAAAACAAGGGAGGGTGTCATGTACTCTCAACATCATGAAATAAATTACATTCATCAGATAAGTATAACATTTTCTCCTCAATAGGATGGTGAGAGACCACAAGTCATCAAATGTGGGGTCCTATACCCAAGCAGTGAAGTCCACGAGACCAACATGAAATAGGGCAGGATAACAGTTAAAGGGATATGAAACCCAACATTTTTCTTTAATGATTCAGATAGAGCAGACATTAAAAAAAAAACTTTCTAATTTACTTCTGTTATCAATTTTGCTTTAATTTTCTTGGTATTCTTTATTGGAGAAGCAGCAATGCACTTCTGGGAGCTAGCTGAACACATTGGAAAGTCAATGACAAAGGGCATATATGTGCAGTCACCAATCAGAACCTAGCTCCCAGCTGCTAAGCCTCCCTAGGTATGCTTTTCAACAAAGGATACAGAGAGAATGAAAAATTAAACCGATGTAAATTGGGAACTTGTTTAAAATTGTATGCTCTATCTTAACCATGAAAGAAAATAAGAAAATGAATGCTTACCTGATAAATTTGTTTCTTTTTAGACACGATGAGTCCACGGATTTCATCCTTACTTGTGGGATGACGCCTCCTGGTCAGCAGGAGGAGGCAAAGAGCACCACAGCAGAGCTGTTATATAGCTCCTCCCTTCCCTCTCACTCCAGTCATTCGACCGAAGATAGAAAGAGAAAGGAAAAGCCAAGGTGCAGAGGTGTCTGAAGTTTACAAAAACTAATAACCTGTCTAACCTGGACTCATCGTGTCTAAAACAAAACAAATTTATCAGGTAAGCATAAATTTTCTTTTCAAAGACATGAGTCCACGGATTTCATCCTTACTTGTGGGATACAATACCAAAGCTAGAGTACACGGATGATAAGGGAGGGACAAGACAGGTAACCTAAACGGAAGGCACCACTGGTTGAAGAACCTTTCTCCCAAAAACAGCCTCCGCCGAAGCAAAGGTATCACATTTGTAAAATTTAGAAAAAGTGTGAAGAGAAGACCAAGTTGCAGCCTTACAAATCTGCTCAACTGAAGCATCATTTTTGAATGCCCATGAGGAAGCAACAGCCCTAGTGGAATGAGCCGTAATTCTTTCAGGAGGCTGCTGTCCAGCAGTCTCATATGCCAAGCGGATGATACTCTTCAGCCAAAAAGAAAGAGGTAGCCTTAGCTTTCTGACCCTTACGTTTTCCAGAAAAAAATAATAAACAGAGAAGATGATTGACGAAAGTCCTTAGTTGCTTGTAAGTAAAATTTTAAAGCACGGACTAAGTCCAAATTGTGCAGAAGACGCTCCTTCTGAGAAGAAGGATTAGAACACAAAGAAGGAACAACAATCTCCTGATTAATGTTCTTGTCTGAAACAACCTTAGGAAGAAAACCAAGTTTAGTACGTAACATCACCTTATCCGAATGAAAAATAAGGTAAGGCGAATTATATTGCAAAGCCGAAAGCTCAGACACTCTTCGAGCAGAAGAAATGGCAACAAGAAACAAAACTAAATATCTATGGAATGCATAGGTTCAAAGGAACCCCTTGAAGAACTTTAAGAACTAAATTCAAACTCCATGGAGGAGCGATCGGTTTAAACACAGGCCTGATTCTAGTCAAAGCCTGACAAAAAGATTGAACATCTGGGACATCTGCCAGACGCTTGTGTAACAAAATAGATAAAGCAGAGATCTGTCCCTTTAGGGAACTCGCTGATAATCCCTTCTCCAATCCTTCTTGGAGAAAAGACAAAATCCTAGGAATCCTAACTCTACTCCATGAGTAACCCTTAGATTCACACCAATAAAGATATTTACGCCATATCTTATGGTAAATCTTTCTAGTTACAGGTTTACGTGCCTGAATTAAGGTATCTATAACCGAATCAGAGAAACCTTGCTTGGATAAAATTAAGCGTTCAATCACCAAGCAGTTAGCCTCAGAGAAACTAGATTCGGTGAAGGAAGGGTCCCTGAATGAGAAGGTCCTTCCTCAACGCCAGTGTCCAGGGTGGTAGAGATGACATGGCCACCAGGTCGGCATACCAAATCATGCGAGGCCACGCAGGAGCGATGAGGATCACTGATACCTTCTCCTGTTTGATCCGAGCAATAACCCAAGGAAGAAGAGCAAACGGGGGGAATAGATATGCTTGATTGAAGGACCAAGGAACCGCTAATGCATCTATCAGCTCGGCCTGGAGATCCCTGGACCCGTATCTCGGGAGCTTGGCATTCTGATGAGATGCCATGAGATCCAATTCCAGCCGACCCATCTGAGAATCATATTGGAAAATATTTCCGGATCGAGTTCCCACTCTCCCAGATGAAAAGTCTGCCTGCTCAGAAAATCCACCTCCCAGTTTTCCACCCCTGGGATGTGGATTGCTGACAGGTGGCAAGAATGGGCCTCCGCCCACTGGATTATCTTGGCTACTTCGTTCATCGCTAAGGAACTCCTTGTTCCTCCCTGATGATTGATGTAAGCCACTGTTGTTATGTTGTCCGACTGGAATCTGATGAATTGAGCCAAAGCCAACTGAGGCCAAGCCCGAAGAGCATTAAAGATCGCCCTCAGCTCTAGAATGTTGATGGGAAGGAGAGACTCTGTCAGAGTCCATACTCCCTGAGTCTTTAAAGAACCCCAGACTGCTCCCCATCCTAAAAGGCTGGCGTCCATTGTCACGATCACTCATGAAGGTCTGCGAAAGCATGTCCCCTGGGACAGATGATCTAGAGACAACCACCATTGAAGAGAGTCCCTCGTCTCTTGTTCTAGGGTTATTCGAGGAGACAAATCCGTATAATCTCCATTCCACTGCCTGAGCATGCTTAACTGCAGAGGCCTGAGACGAAACCGAGCAAACGGAATGATGTCCATTGCCGCTACCATCAATCCGATTACCTCCATGCACTGAGCCACTTGATGGCCGAGGAGTGGACTGAAGGGAATTTTCATGGATATAGAATCGATTAGAGTTCCTAAGAAGGGTACCCTTGTCTGCGGAATTAACTAACTCTTTTCCAGATTTACCTTCCACCCGTGGGATCTCAGGAAGGATAGCACAATGTCGGTATGGGACCTTGTTTGCTGATAAAATGACGCCTGGATTAGAATATCGTCCAGATAAGGCGCCACCGCAATGCCCCGCGGTCTTAGAACCGCCAGAGGAGATCCCAGAACCTTTGTGAATTTTCTGGGTGCCGTGGCCAGACCGAAGGGAAGAGCCACAAACTGAAAGTGTTTGTCCAGGAAGGCAAACCACAGGAACTTGTGATGATCTCTGTGGGTAGGAACATGAAGATATGCATCCTTTAGATCCACTGTCGTCATAAATTGACCCTCCTGGATCAATGGAAGAATGGTACGAATAGATTCAATCTTGAATGATGGAACTCTGAGAAACTTGTTTAGACTCTTGAGGTCTAAGATAGGTCTGAAGGTTCCCTCCTTTTTGGGAACTACAAACAGATTTGATTAAAAACCCTGTCCCTGTTCCTGTATTGGAATGGGACAAATTACCCCCATGGAAGAGAGGTCTCTTACACAATTTAAGAACGCCTCTCTTTTTATCTGGTCTGCAGATAATCTTGAAAGAAGAAATTTTCCCAGAGGGGAAGAATTTCTGAACTCCAGTTTGTATCCCTGAGACAATATTTCTATAGCCCAGGGATCCTGAACATCTCGTACCCAAGTCTGAATGAAAAAGGAAAGTCTGCCCCCTACCAGCCCTACCAGATCCGGTCCCAGGTCGGGGGCAAACCCTTCATGCTGACTTGGAATCAGCGGCGGGTTTCTTGGATTGTTTACCTTTGTTCCAAGAGTGGTTTGGTTTCCAAGTTGACTTGGATTGCGAATAGTTTCCTTCCTGTTTAGAGGAGGAAGTGAAAGAATTTCCCTTGAAATTTCGAAAGAAACGAAAATTACTCTGTCGTCCCTTCTGCTTATTTCTTTTGTCTTGAGGAAGGAAATGACCCTTGCCTCCCGTGATATCAGCGATAAATTCCTTCAATCCAGGTCCAAACAAGGTCTTTCCCTTATAGAGAATTGCCAAAAGCTTAGATTTGGATGATACATCCGCAGACCAAGGTTTCAACCATAAGGCTCTGCGGGCTAGAATAGAAAAACCTGAACTTTTAGCTGCCAATTTAGTAATTTGCAGAGAAGCGTCTGTTATGAGTTTGCTAATTTTAAAGCTTTAATCCGATCCTGGATTTCTTCCAAAGAAGTCTCAGTCTTAAGAGGCTCCACAAGAGCATCAAACCAATAGGCTGCCGCAGTGGTTACTGTAACAATGCATGCGGCAGGTTGTAGTAGTAAGCTGTGGTGAACATAGATCTTTTTCAGTAGACCCTCCAATTTCTTATTCATGGGGTCTTTGAAAGCAAAACTATCCTCAATAGGAATAGTAGTTAGTTTGGCCAAGGTGGAAATAGCCCCTTCCACCTTAGGGACCGTTTGCCAGGATTCCTTGACAGCGTCCACAATTGGGAACATTTTCTTGAAAATCGGAGGAGAGAAGGGAATACCAGGTCTCTCCCATTCCTTAGCAATAATCTCCAAAGTTTGCTTGGGAACTGGAAAAACCTCTGAGTAAGAAGGAACCTCTAAGTATCTGTCTAACTTACTCAATTTCTCAGGAACGACCACTCCTGCGGAATCACAGTCGTCCAAAGTCACTAAAACCTCCCTGAGTAACAGACGGAGGTGTTCTAGTTTAAACCTGAAAGAAACAACTTCTGAATCAGTCAAAGGTAAGGAACTCCCTGAGTCTGAAATTTCACCTTCCGATAGAACCTCCGTACCCTCTCTCTCTAATCCCTGGGAGGGTACGTCAGAGGTTGCCACCAGAGCATCAGAAACTTCGTTAACCACATAGTTGTCCTTCCTTTTACGTTTGCCTTGAAGTATAAGAAAGGCAGATAACGCCTCAAAGAGTAGAAGACATAACTGCAGCTATGTCTCTTAATGTAACTGCAGCAGAAACTTGAGGCGAAGTACAGGGCACTGCTTGGGCAGGCGTTAAGGGCTGGGACGTTTGGGGAGAAAGCTGTGGCATACTCTGACTCTCATTGTTAGACTCTTGAGAGGCATCCGCCACTGACAATTTTTTTTCATGAAAAAAAATGTCTTTATAGCTTAGAGCCCTCTCAATACATGAGGGACAAAAAGGAACAGGAGGTTCCACATTGGCATTCAAACACATTGCACAAGTAACATTCTCTAAGTCCATACTATAAAACAGACTAGAAATGAAGGAAACAGAAATTCTGACATTATCCTCTAAATTTGTACTGGCCCTTTAAATATACTGGCCCTTTAAATTCACAACTCAGAACTCTCTTACTGTATGAGAGAAAGAGTGAATAAAATGAAGTACCAATCTTATAAATATTACTGTGCCCTTAATTAGTAAAACGATGTTATTTTACAAAATAACACTGAGCCTTTAAGGATTAAATGTAGCTGTTATTTTTACTGTGCTGAGCAGAAAAAAAGCCTTTTACATCTGGGTAGTTCGTTTGTATTAAACATAAAAACTTTGCCCCACATTCAGACACCTCTCCGCCTCAACAGCTAAGCTGAGGCGCCTACCTGCTGACCAGGCTCCAGATCACTTAGTAATGTGTCGGGTCAGGCTGCAGGGCGCTAGTAACCGCTTGCTTCTTTTTAACCATGCGGTTGTAGCGCAATGACCGAGGAGAAGTAAACTACGTTATGAAGGTTCCCTCCTTCTTGTCTGAAACAACCTTTTAGTCGCAAGACCGGAACAAATGTATAAAAAAAGACTGTGCAGCATCTAGAAGGTCTAAGCGTGCGAATAGAAGCCCCGCCCATCGTGGGAGTCAATCTTCACACAGTCCGTACCGGGAAATTATAGTAACAAAAAATGACCGATAATGCCCCGTTAGCCCTAGCCCAGTGCCTGTACCTATGCTGTTCCATAGGAAACCCCTTCCATAAATGAAGAGCCTCTATTCCCAGGAATAAAAGTAATAAACTTACAAGTGCAGAGTCCACTTTGAGTTTAATAAAATGTACCCCAGAATCACAAGAAACTGCACTTACCTTAACGCTGTCTGACAGCAAGACAGCCCCAACAGGTTTAGGAGGTCCTCTCTCTCCCATAGCCCTGTGGAAACAGATAAAGAGTTAGAGATCGCTTAGGTCATCATGAGAAGGGCAGCATAACAATATGGGAGGCGCAGTGAGAATTATGTCCCACCAGTTCCCACTGCTCTAAAGCCACCAAGTGCTCTACTGTAGAGACTGATATGGACTACGGCTAAACCCTAGACAAAACAGCACACTCTGGCACTATTTTGAAAATAAAAAACTCTTGATTGAAGGATCAAAAACTAACACCTCACTTTGCCATCTCCTATCACTAACGTAGGCAAAGAGAATGACTGGAGTGGGAGGAGCTATATAACAGCTCTGCTGTGGTGCTCTTTGCCTCCTCCTGCTGACCAGGAGGCGTAATCCCACAAGTGAGGATGAAATCCGTGGACTCATCGTGTCTTTAAAAAGAAATTAAGGTTTCATGTCCCTTTAAGGTAGGTATGGCACTAAACAGGTACATCAGCCTGCAAAACTTTCCTGCCAAAAGCAGCCTATAACTGGTTAAAAGTATGTAAAGAGAACCAAGTGGCTGCCATAAAAATGTGTTCAATGGAAACTTCATTCCTGAAAGTCCATGAAGTGGCAACTCCTCTAGTAGAATGAGCAGTAATTCCCTACCAAGTATACTTTGTGAATCAAAGTTTTGAGCCAAGTGGCTAAGATAATTGCTGTAGCCTTCTGTCCTTTGTGGGGACCAGAAGAATGAACAAAGGGAATTTCTATCTTTTGTGGCTTAAAGATAAAATGTCAAGGCCCTGGCCACATCAAAGTTGTAAAGAAGCCTTTCTTTAGCATTTTTAGGAGCTGATGGAACCACAATTTCCTGATTGATATCCAAAGATGCCACTTAAGGAATGCGAGAGTAGTTGGCTCTCAAAACTGCCTTGTTCGGAAAAAAAAAATCTGAAAAAAAGTATAATCAAATAGAGCAGAAAGTTCATACACTTTTACTGCTGAGGAAATGTCTAAATGAAAGAGAATCTTCCAATATAACCATGCATAGATTCAAAGGGTTGAGCCTGAAGAACTCTCAAAACCAGGATAAGGTTCCAAGGAGGAGAAGATGATCTAATAACCAGGCTTATCCTGACCAAGGCCTGAACAAAGGCTTTAATGCAAGGAAGTTTAGAGATTGTTTTGTGGTACAAGATCAACAAGGCCAAAATTTGACCTTTAAGGGAACTGGCTGACAAATTTACAGGCCACCCTGTAAAAAGCTTTGAGTGTGCATCACTTGATTAGAGAATCCCCTTTGAGATAAAATTAGGTGTCAAACTCCCTGCCATCAAATTTAAAGATTTGTCATCTTGATGAAAGAAGGAAGCTTGAGAGAGAAGGTCATTGTTGAGAGGGAGAGACACCAAGGCTGGCTGTAAGACATTTGGGTTACTGGGTCTGCATACAAAGTCCTGTCAGGCCATGCAGGAGCATGACACTCATTATTATCCTGGTCAGAATTTTACCCTGGATAGCAACACAAAAGGATGAAAATATAAATAAGTTTGAACAACCAGGAAATCATTAAAGCATCTATGACAGTCACCTGTAGATTGTGAGATCTCGCACAATACTGGGGTACATTGTGATTCAAGCATCAGACCATGAGATCTATGTCTAGCCTTCCCCAACAACTCACAATCTTGTCAAATACCTCCTGATTCTGGGTCCATTCACTGGGATGAAAGTATTGATGACTTGAGAATATTTGCTTTACCTAGGATGTGGATTGCTGAAATCATGCACTACCCAAGTCTGACTGTGGGCTACCTTTTTCATCTATAAGGCACTTTTAATTTCACCTTGATGATTGATGTAAGCCATTGCAGTGACACTGCCTGATTCCGGTCTCAATAAGAGCCAGCTCTGGAGGGCCCTGAAGATTGCGTAGAATTCCAAGATGTTGATAGGTAACCTTCTCTCCTGAGTAGACAAAACTCCCTGCACTCTCTGTGACCCCCAGAATGTACCCCAACCTGACAGGCTGACATCTGTGAAATCACAAACTAAGTTAGACAGAGAAAGGTGGTCTTCCAGAAAGTCTGCTTTTAGATACCATATCAGCAGACCATCATTTGAGCCATAAGGCACTTCTAACAATAACAGTCATAGCAGCACTTTTTGAATTAATGCAAGTTTGCAGTCTTGGCCAACCTAAAGTGATTGTGGATTTCTTCAAGGGAAGCTTCATGGGAAATAAGGTCAGAAATGTTGTCACACCAGACTGCAGTAGCTGCAGAAACGCCTGTCACACTGACAGCTGGACGAAACAAAGCAAATCGGAAGGATCACCTGTGAAGGCTTTCAAAGCTTCTGTCCACTGGATCCTTTAATAAGGTACTGTCCTTTAAAGCAGTGCTTCTTATTCCCTTTGTACCAAGTACACCTACAGGCATAAGTTTGTGCCCTAAGTACCCCAGAACTGCAACACGTGAATATTATTATTTAAAAAAAGAATAAGGCAATAGTGCATACCCCAGAAAGTGGGCAAAAGAAAACAAAAGATTAAGCCACTGAGTACCCCTTACCAAAGCTCCAAGTACCCCCAGGGGTACAGGTAACACATGTTGAGAAACTAGGATTTAAAGGAATGATAGTACACCTTGTCAGAGTGAAGATAGCACCATTCACCTTTGGAATAGCTTCCAATACCTCCAATTTTCAGAGGGAAAGGGGAACATGTTCTTGAGTTTGGTGGAGGAAACAAAATGGCACACCTGGTTTATTCCATTCATTGGTGATAAGGCCAGAAACCATATCAGGTACAGAAAAAAATGATGGCTTTTTCGGAGCTGCCTTAACAGATTGTTTGTCTGTAGTTAGGAGGATCCTCAACCACCAAGGCTATTAAAACTTCCCACAAGACAGCATGTACATGCTCCAAACTGAAATTTAAGGACAACTTAGTTTGGAAATTGCAGAGTGGATATAGTTTTAATAAGCGGACAAGTCAGAAGAGCTGTCCTGGGGATATAACCCTGAGGGTTGTAAATCCCCAAGCCCTCTGATGTAAATGCAACACTGCATGCCCTGTATAACAGACTAAGTTGCATAAGTGAATAGGTGTGGGTGGGGAGACACCAACACATCCTTACAAAGCAAACATTAAAGGACCAGTCAACCAAAAGATTTGCATAATCAACAAATGCAAGTGAACAAGACAATGCAATAGCACTTAGTCTGAACTTCAAATGAGTATTATATTTAGTTCCAGACGATTTTAAAAGTTATGTCTCTTTCCACTCCCCCTGTACTATGTGACAGCCATCAGCTAATCACAAATGCATACACGTACCATGTGAAAGCCATCAGCTTTTCACAAATGCATACACACTTATTCTTGCACATGCTCAGTAGATGTTGACTCTAAATGTTTAAATATTAAAAGACTGTGCACATTTTTTAAATGGAAGTTAATTTGAAAGTTGTTTAAAATGGCATGCTCTATCTGAATAATGAAAGTTTAATTTTGATTGAGTGTCCTTTTAAGGATAGGCAAGTATCTATAAGTAGAAAGCAGAGCAAACACAGTATAAGAGGCACAGAAAGGGTTAAAAATACTTAAATTGTTATTTAGGAAAAAAAAAAAAGAAGAAAAAAAAAAGGACAAATTTAAACAATAAAGGGTAAAAAAACAGAATTTATGTTTACCTGATAAATTTCTTTCTCCAACGGTGTGTCCGGTCCACGGCTTCATCCTTACTTGTGGGATATTCTCTTCCCCTACAGGAAATGGCAAAGAGAGCACCCAGCAAGAGCTGTCCATATAGCTCCCCCTCTGGCTCCGCCCCCCAGTCATTCGACCGACGGTTAGGAGAAAAAGGAGAAACTATAGCGTCCCGTGGTGACTGTAGTGTATAAAGAAAGAAATTTTTCAAACCTGGTTAAAAACCAGGGCGGGCCGTGGACCGGACACACCGTTGGAGAAAGAAATTTATCAGGTAAACATAAATTCTGTTTTCTCCAACATTGGTGTGTCCGGTCCGCGGCTTCATCCTTACTTGTGGGAACCAATACCAAAGCTTTAGGACACGGATGAAGGGAGGGAGCAAACCAGGTTACCTAAACGGAAGGCACCACGGCTTGCAAAACCTTTCTCCCAAAAATAGCCTCCGAAGAAGCATAAGTATCGAATTTGTAAAATTTGGCAAAAGTATGCAGAGAAGACCAAGTCGCTGCCTTACAGATCTGATCAACAGAAGCCTCGTTCTTGAAAGCCCATGTGGAAGCCACAGCTCTAGTAGAATGAGCTGTAATTCGTTCAGGAGGCTGCCGTCCGGCAGTCTCATAAGCCAATCGGATGATGCTTTTCAGCCAAAAAGAAAGAGAGCTAGCAGTGGCTTTCTGCCCTCTCTTACCAGAATAAACGACAAACAAAGATGATGTTTGTCTGAAATCCTTTGTTGCTTCTAAATAGAATTTTAAAGCACGGACCACATCTAGGTTGTGTAACAAACGTTCCTTCTTCGAAACTGGATTCGGACATAGAGAAGGAACAACAATTTCCTGGTTAATATTCCTGTTGGAAACGACCTTTGGAAGAAAACCAGGCTTGGTACGTAAAACTACCTTATCTGTATGGAATACCAGATAGGGAGAAGTACACTGCTAAGCAGATAATTCAGAAACTCTTCTAGCAGAAGAAATAGCAACCAAAAACAGAACTTTCCAAGATAGTAACTTAATATCTATGGAATGCATGGGTTCAAACGGAACCCCCTGAAGAACTGAAAGAACTAAATTTAGACTCCAAGGAGGAGTCATGGGTCTGTAAACAGGCTTGATTCTAACTAACGCCTGTACAAACGCCTGTACATCTGGCACTGCTGCCAGACGTTTGTGTAACAAAACAGACAGAGCAGATATCTGTCCTTTTAAGGAACTAGCTGACAAACCTTTATCCAGACCTTCTTGGAGAAAGGAAAGTATCCTAGGAATTTTAATTTTACTCCAAGGAAATCCCTTGGATTCACACCAACGGATATATTTTTGCCCTATCTTATGGTAAATCTTCCTAGTTACAGGTTTTCTGGCTTGAACCAGAGTATCTATGACTGTATCTGAAAACCCACGCTTAGATAGAATCAAGCGTTCAATTTCCAAGCAGTCAGTTGGAGAGAGACTAGATTTGGATGTTCGAACGGACCTTGTACTAGAAGATCCTGCCTCAAAGGTAGCTTCCATGGTGGAGCCGATGACATATTCACCAGGTCTGCATACCAAGTCCTGCGTGGCCACGCAGGGGCTATTAGAATCACCGAGGCCTGCTCCTGTTTGATCCTGGCTACAAGCCTGGGAAGGAGAGGGAACGGTGGAAACACATAAGCTAGGTTGAACGACCAAGGCGCCACTAATGCATCCACCAGTGTCGCCTTGGGATCCCTGGATCTGGCCCCGTATTGAAGAACCTTTGCGTTCTGGCGAGACGCCATCAGATCCATATCTGGAATGCCCCATAGTTGAGTTAACTGGGCAAAAACCTCCGGGTGGAGTTCCCACTCCCCCGGATGAAAAGTCTGACGACTCAAATAATCCGCCTCCCAGTTGTCCACTCCTGGGATGTGAATTGCAGATAGGTGGCAGGAGTGATCCTCCGCCCATTTGATGATCTTGGATACCTCTCTCATCGCTAAGGAACTCTTTGTTCCCCCCTGATGATTGATGTACGCTACAGTCGTCAAAGAATAAAAAACTACAACTAACACCACATACTCTTTACCATCCCCGTGGAGATGCTACTTGTTCAGAGCGGCAAAGAGAATGACTGGGGGGCGGAGCCAGAGGGGTAGCTATATGGACAGCTCTTGCTGGGTGCTCTCTTTGCCATTTCCTGTAGGGGAAGAGAATATCCCACAAGTAAGGATGAAGCCGTGGACCGGACACACCAATGTTGGAGAAATACAAGTTTAACCTCGGAGGTCAAACTTTGCAGTAGTAGCCCAAAAAGTAAAAAAAAAAAAACAAAAAAAAACCTTCTAACAGGGCATTGTTTGAGAGCCTACTACTGAAGAGGACCAGAGCTCCAGTTTGCACTAAAGTTGATTTTACTGACCACCCAGCTTAAATTTTAGCAAATATTACATTTAAATTAGCAAATATTAAAATGTTTTAGCATTTATTGCACAAATTATCATTAAAAAAATATATAAATGAATTTGTGCTTTGGACAGCAGAAAATGTTATGATATTGGAAAGTATTACACTGCCCCCACCTGGCTACTTTATTATGCCAACCTGGCTGGCAAAATGTTCTAAGGAGAACACTGGAGATAGTACCTCAATTTGTAACCTTTTTCTGAAAGTGCCTAAAACCGTACAATGTGTTAAATTGTGTATGTGACTATGTGCCCAGTCTATGTGAAACGTGTGTACATGGTCATACTGATAGCCTGTAGGCACCATCGTCTACTGTGCTCACCTTAGTTGCAGAAGGCTTCCAGTAGACCTGACTATCAGAGGCACTGCAAGCACAGTGCCAATGACCTGTAAGGTTAATACAAGAAGCAGCACACTTTAGACCAATGTGTCATGCAACGGCATGAATTGTGTCTATTTTTTCTCTTAGCTTCTAAGGAGTTAATGCAGAAAACTTGGGATTACAAAGGTTACCGGATATTTTAACTTTGAAGCAGCTAGATGTTACTTTATTTTGTTATCCAGTTCTGGTAGCATGTTGCTTATAATTAGATTTGCATTTACTGATGACACATGGTAACTGTCGGGGTACTTTAAAAAAAAATGTTTTTCTGTAACTGTTGAGCCTTTTTACATGGCATCATAGTCCGAAGTGAAAGCACACAAAGCTAACCTTAACAAACAGGGCGTAGTCTCACTTAGAGCAGGATAGGTAAAAGCTTCCTGGAGACAAAGCCTCTAGGTACCTTCCCTATAAATTACCTCATCCCTTGCTGAAGCTTTGGATGTACATATAGCATAGCTGCAGCATGGAAATTAAACCAGAAACTGAGCACATATACAAACACATTATATATATATATATTTATATATACACATACATACACACACTTTATATATATATATATAAAACACATTGATAATTTATGTGTGATTACTTCTGAACATGAAGTGAAAGATTTATGTATAGCTAAAATTATGACTCCCCCTGAGTATGAGCATGTGACTCTTATCCTATCACATATATCTGCATTCAAGGCATGGGAAGGAAACCGTGTTTCTAACACATTTAACTGCTACTCCTGGCACAACATATAACTTATTATAAATTCTCACCTTATACTGGGGTTCCTCTTACTTTCCCAAACTAGATGTATAATGTGCTGTAATATGTATATAATAGGAAGTGCTTTGTAATATTGCAATAAATTAAGATTTTTCTGCATATTTATGGACAAACAATCTAATAAAAGCTCTTCTCTATAGCCTAAAGCATCAATAACTTTCTATGGTGCAGATTGTGGGCACAGATCCCCCAAAACCATTCATTCTGAAGAATTTAGACAATTTAAATAATTATGTTTCAATTATACCCGTCACTCAAACATTAGTCCAAAACTGTGTGATCACAAGCGGAATAGCCTATTTAGAGACATTTTCATGTTACTAGTTTATCTTACATTGTAATGCTCAGTGTGTTTTCATATTTTACATTTAATTATATAGTTCTGCATAAACTGTCAAGTCTATGCAAACTTATCAAAATTATAACTACGCCAATTTCCATGAACATGTACTTACTGTGTAATATGACTTTTAATGTATTTGTACAGTCTACAAAGATTTGTACTGTGTGACAGAGAGCATTAAACGCATTGTCATTAAAGCGTGCCAGGAGACGGTCATTGTGACACTGCTGGCATAAGAAGGAACATTTATCAGCCTCACAGCAAGTTGAACCCAGTTTTCATATAATCACTAATCTTTTTATGATGCCTTTGTATAGAACAAACAATGGAGGTTTTCGTGCAGAAGACCAAGCACCTGCCTAGTCTATATGAAAGGATTTCTTAACAACCACCTGGATGTTAAAAAAAAAGCTCTTTTATAAATTGCATGCTGACAACTGTTCTTTACATAAATGGATTCACTGTGGAACTCTATCGCAATAAAACAAAACAGGTGCTCAACCTCAATAACTTATTTTTCATGGAAAGGTGAATGTCAAATGTTGCGCTTAAAAAAAAAAAGAAAGAAAGAAAAGCTAAATACTGTAACATTAGGGGGTTATGTCAGATACCACACAAGGTGCAGTTCCAAAAAAATCATTAGTTTATAATCCTAGTTTAGGCAAACCACAAGTTTAATA
The DNA here is from genome assembly GCF_027579735.1 of Bombina bombina. Lineage (NCBI taxonomy): Eukaryota > Metazoa > Chordata > Amphibia > Anura > Bombinatoridae > Bombina > Bombina bombina. The sequence goes on along the minus strand of NC_069500.1, from coordinate 1,227,053,122 downwards.
AAATATGCCAGGAATAATATACCTTATAGCCTAAAGCAGGTATACAATAAATAGATCATAATAAACATCCAGATAAAGGAGTCATGGGGAATGACCACAAAGGGAGGTGGTAACTGGGGTGATAGACACAAACGGAGATGGGATTGCTTGAATGATGGTTGACTGATCACAGGCCGGATAGAATGAGGATTATTATGGATCAAAGGGAGGTACAAGCAAATGTAACAGTTGGTCACATTGGTAAAGTATGTGGCAGACTTTAGGAAGCCAAATGATTAGCTTGAGGTTTCAGAACATGCAGATTGGGGGAGAAATCTGAAAAAGAAGGGGGAGGGAGCTTCACATAACAGGTGCAGTACAAGGAAGCGATTGAGAAATAGTGGAGATAACACAAGGTTAAGTGGGTGAGTCTTTAAAAAACAAATCCAGGAAGCAAGAAGGATTAGTGTTATTAGATGCCTGGGGTATACAACAACTCACAGATATAATGCTGTGGTGGACCTCTCTCTGTCCATGATATCATGGTACAAAAATATCTATTTAAAGGGATACTAACCGCAATTCTTTTCCTTTAATGATTCAGATAGAGCAGGCAATTTTAAGCAACTTTCTAATTTAGTCCTAATATAATTTTTTTCTTCGTTCTCTTGCTATCTTCATTTAAAAAGTGGGAATATAAATCTTAGCAGCCGTCCCATTTTATAGTGCTTGCTTATTGGTAGCCACAAATAAGCAAGCATAACCCAGGTTCTGAACCAAAAATGGGCCGGCTCCAAAGCTTTACATTCCTGCTTTTTAGATAAAGATAGCAAGAGAACAAAGAAAAAACATAATTTATGCTTACCTGATGAATTTATTTCTCTTGTAGTGTGTTCAGTCCACGGGTCATCCATTACTTATGGGATATATTCTCCTTCCCAACAGGAAGTTGCAAGAGGATCACCCAAGCAGAGCTGCTATATAGCTCCTCCCCTCACATGTCATATCCAGTCATTCGACCGAAACAAGACGAGAAAGGAGAAACTATAAGGTGCAGTGGTGACTGGAGTTATAATTTTAAAATTTAGAACCTGCCTTAAAAAGACAGGGCGGGCCATGGACTGAACACACTACAAGAGAAATAAATTTATCAGGTAAGCATAAATTATGTTTTCTCTTGTTAAGTGTGTTCAGTCCACGGGTCATCCATTACTTATGGGATACCCATACCAAAGCTAAGTACACGGATGATGGGAGGGACAAGGCAGGAACATTAAACAGAAGGAACCACTGCCTGTAGAACCTTTCTCCCAAAACCAGCCTCCGAAGAAGCGAAAGTGTCAAATTTGTAAAATTCGGAAAAAGTATGAAGTGAAGACCAAGTTGCAGCCTTGCAAATCTGTTCAACAGAGGCCTCATTCTTAAAGGCCCAGGTGGAAGCCACAGCTCTAGTGGAATGAGCTGTAATTCTTTCAGGAGGCTGCTGTCCAGCAGTCTCATAGGCTAAACGTATTATGCTACGAAGCCAAAAAGAAAGAGAGGTAGCCGAAGCCTTTTGACCTCTCCTCTGTCCAGAGTAAACGACAAACAGAGACGAAGTTTGTCTAAAATCTTTAGTTGCCTGTAAGTAGAACTTCAGAGCACGGACCACGTCTAGATTATGCAAAAGACGTTCCTTCTTTGAAGAAGGATTAGGACATAATGATGGAACAACAATCTCTTGATTGATATTCCTGTTAGAAACAACCTTAGGCAAAAACCCAGGTTTAGTACGCAGTACTACCTTGTCTGAATGAAAGATCAGATAAGGAGAATCACAATGTAAGGCAGATAACTCAGAGACTCTTCGAGCCGAGGAAATAGCCATCAAAAACAAAACTTTCCAAGATAAAAGCTTAATATCAATGGAATGAAGGGGTTCAAACGGAACACCCTGAAGAATTTTAAGAACCAAGTTTAAGCTCCACGGAGGAGCAACAGCTTTAAACACAGGCTTAATTCTAGCCAAAGCCTGAAAAAAGGCCTGGACGTCTGGATTCTCTGCCAGACGTTTGTGTAAAAGAAAAGACAGAGCTGAAATCTGTCCCTTTAGCGAACTAGCGGATAAACCCTTTTCTAAACCCTCTTGTAGAAAAGCCAATATCCTAGGAATCCTAACCTTACTCCATGAGTAACTCTTGGATTCGCACCAATATAAATATTTACGCCATATCTTATGGTAAATTTTTCTGGTCACAGGTTTCCGAGCCTGTATTAATGTATCAATAACCGAATCCGAAAACCCACGCTTTGATAGAATCAAGCGTTCAATTTCCAGGCAGTCAGCCTCAGAGAAATTAGGTTTGGATGGTTGAAAGGACCCTGAAGTACAAGGTCCTGCCTCAGAGGAAGAGACCATGGTGGACAGGACGACATGTCCACTAGGTCTGCATACCAGGTCCTGCGTGGCCACGCAGGCGCTATCAGAATTACCGATGCCCTCTCCTGTTTGATCCTGGCAATCAGTCGAGGTAGCAACGGAAATGGTGGAAACACATAAGCTATGTTGAAAACCCAAGGGGCTGCTAATGCATCTACCAGCACCGCTCCTGGGTCCCTGAACCTGGATCCGTAACAAGGAAGCTTCGCGTTCTGGCGAGATGCCATGAGATCCAGTTCCGGTTTGCCCCAATGACGAATCAGTTGAGCAAATACCTCCGGGTGAAGTTCCCACTCTCCCGGATGAAAATTCTGGCGACTTAGGAAATCCGCCTCCCAGTTCTCTACGCCTGGGATGTAAATTGCTGACAGGTGGCAAGAGTGAGACTCTGCCCAGCGAATTATCTTCGAGACTTCCAACATTGCTAGGGAACTCCTGGTTCCCCCTTGATGATTGATGTAAGCCACAGTCGTGATATTGTCCGACTGAAATCTGATGAACCTCAGTCTTGCTAACTGAGGCCAAGCTAGAAGAGCATTGAATATTGCTCTTAATTCTAGAATGTTTATTGGAAGGAGTTTCTCCTCCTGAGTCCACGAACCCTGAGCCTTCAGGGAATTCCAGACTGCTCCCCAGCCTAGAAGGCTGGCATCCGTTGTTACAATCGTCCAATCTGGTCTGCGAAAGGTCATTCCTTTGGACAGATGAACCGGTGACAACCACCAGAGAAGAGAATCTCCGGTCTCCTGGTCCAGATTTAGCAAAGGGGACAGATCTGAGTAATCCCTGTTCCATTGACTGAGCATGCATAGTTGCAGCGGTCTGAGATGCAGGCGCGCAAATGGCACTATGTCCATTGCCGCGACCATTAAGCCGATTACCTCCATGCACTGAGCTACTGATGGGCTTGAAATGGAATGAAGGACACGGCAAGCATTGAGAATCTTTGATAACCTGGACTCCGTCAGGTAAATCTTCATCTCTACAGAATCTATAAGAGTCCCTAGAAAAAGGACCCTTGTGAGTGGTAACAGAGAACTCTTTTCCACGTTCACTTTCCACCCATGCAACCTCAGAAATGCAAGAACTATCTCTGTATGAGACTTTGCATTCTGAAAACTTGACGCTTGTATCAGAATGTCGTCTAGGTACGGAGCCACCGCTATGCCTCGTGGTCTTAGTACCGCCAGAAGTGAGCCCAGAACCTTCGTAAAAATTCTCGGGGCCGTGGCTAACCCGAAGGGAAGAGCCACAAACTGGTAATGCCTGTCTAGAAAGGCAAACCTTAGGTACCGATAATGATCTTTGTGAATCGGTATGTGAAGGTAAGCATCCTTTAAGTCCACTGTGGTCATATATTGACCCTCTTGGATCATGGGTAGGATGGTTCGAATGGTTTCCATCTTGAACGATGGTACCCTTAGGAATTTGTTTAAGATCTTTAAGTCAAAGATTGGCCTGAAGGTTCCCTCTTTTTTGGGAACCACAAATAGATTTGAGTAAAATCCTTGTCCCTGTTCTGATCGCGGAACTGAGTGGATCACTCCCATTATTAAGAGGTCTTGTACACATTGTAGAAATGCCTCTCTCTTTACTAGGTTTGTTGATAACCTCGAAAGATGGAACCTCCCTTGTGGAGGAGAGGTTTTGAAATCCAGAAGGTATCCCTGAGATATAATCTTCAACGTCCAGGGATCCTGCACATCTCTTGCCCAAGCCTGGGCGAAGAGAGAAAGTCTGCCCCCCACTAAATCCGTCTCCGGATAGGGGGCCCTGTCTTCATGCTGTCTTAGGGGCGGAAGTAGGCTTTCTGGCCTGCTTGCCCTTGTTCCATGACTGGTTGCCTTTCCAACCCTGTCTGTAACGAGCAGTAGTTCCTTCCTGTTTTGGAGCGGAGGAAGTTGATGCTGCTCCTGCCTTGAAGTTACGAAAGGCACGAAAATTAGACTGTTTGGCCTTTGGTTTGGCCCTGTCCTGAGGAAGGGCGTGGCCCTTACCTCCCGTAATGTCAGCAATAATTTCCTTCAAGCCGGGCCCGAATAAGGTCTGCCCTTTGAAAGGAATGTTAAGTAGCTTAGACTTGGAAGTTACATCCGCTGACCAGGATTTAAGCCAGAGCGCTCTGCGCGCCTGTATGGCGAATCCGGAATTTTTAGCCATAAGTTTGGTTAGATGTACTACGGCATCTGAAACAAACGCATTAGCTTGCTTAAGGGTTCTAACTTTGCGCAAAGCCTCTGTGCGAATCGCCTCTTCCAGAGACTCAAACTAGAATGCCGCTGCAGCCGTGACAGGCGCAATGCATGCAAGAGGCTGCAAAATAAAACCCTGTTGAACAAACATTTTCTTAAGATAACCCTCTAACTTTTTATCCATTGGATCTGAGAAAGCACAGCTATCCTCCACCGGGATAGTGGTACGCTTGGCTAAAGTAGAAACTGCTCCCTCCACCTTAGGGACCGTCTGCCATAAGTCTCGTGTGGTGGCGTCTATAGGAAACATTTTTCTGAATATCGGGGGAGGGGAAAAAGGCACACCGGGTCTATCCCACTCCTTACTAATAATTTCTGTAAGTCTTTTTGGTATAGGAAAGTCGTCAGTACACACCGGTACCGCATAGTATCTATCCAACCTACATAATTTCTCTGGGATTGCCACCATGTCGCAATCATTCAGAGCCGCTAATACCTCCCCTAGTAACACACGGAGGTTCTCAAGCTTAAATTTAAAATTTGAAATTTCTGAATCCGGTCTCCCCGGATCAGAACCGTCACCGACAGAATGAAGCTCACCGTCCTCATGTTCTGCAAATTGTGACGCAGTATCAGACATGGCTCTCGTGTCATCAGCGCGCTCTGTCCTTAACCCAGAGCTATCGCGCTTGCCCCTCAATTCGGGTATATTATATAATACTTCTTTCATAACATTAGCCATATCATGTAAAGTGATTTGTAAGGGCCTAGATGTACTAGGTGTCTCAATTCTACGCATTTCCCGAGCGGGAGACGCAGGTACTGACACGTGAGGAGAGTTAGGCGGCATAACTTCCCCCTCGTTGTCTGGTGATAGTTTCTCTATCGGTACAGATTGACTTTTATTCAAAGCAATATCAATACAATTGGTACACATCATTCTATTGGGCTCCACATTGGCTTTTGAACATGATGAACAAACAGTTTCCTCTGAATCAGACATGTTTAAACAGACTTAGCAATGAAACTAGCAAGCTTGGAAATCACTTTCAATAAGTTTACAAGCAATATAAAAAACGCTGCAGCGCTTTAAAAATACAGATATAATTAAAACAATTCTTAACAAGAAGTGTAATATTAGCAGAGGATTGCACCCATTAGCAAAAGGATGATTAACCCCTCAATACCCAAAACGGATAAAACGGATATCAATTAAGATTTAACGCTTTTAATCACAGTCAAGCACACTGTCACAGATCTGCTGTGACTGATTACCTCCCTCAAAAATGAATTTTGCAGACCCCTGTGCTCTCTTGAGACGTCCTCGATCAAGGAGGAAGAAGCAGGAAGACTGTGCTAGAATTATAACTGCGCAACAAAGCGCTAAAACAAGGTCCCTCCCACTCCTATCACAACAGTGGGAGCCCTGATATAACGGTTTCCATGCAAAAAATATATGTTAGCCATGTGGAAAAAAATCATGCCCAAAGAGATTTATCACCAAAGTACCTCACAAAAACGAATAACATGCCAGTAAATGTTTTATTAAAAAATAACATTTTCCAATGTCATGCAAAGTTATCACTAAGCCTGCTACCAGTCGCTACCACTGCAGATAAGGCTTAAGTATTATTTCAGTTTTAACAGTATTTTCTCAGTCAAATTCTAGTCCCTAGAAAATAACTTGACTGCGCATACATTTATCAGCCTGATACCAGTTGCCACTACTGCATTTAAGGCTGTACTTACATCATACGGTAACAGCAGTATTTTCTTAGTCAATTCCATTCCCAGAAAATAAAGTACTGCACATACCTCATTTCCGGAGGACCCCGCATGCTATTCCCAGTTTCTGAAGTTACCCCACTCCTCAGAATGTCGAGAACAGCCAGTGGATCTTAGTTACGCCTGCTAAGATCATAGAAAAAAAACGCAGGCAGTTTCTTCTTCCAAATACTGCCTGAGATAGAAAAACAGCACACTCCGGTGCCATTTAAAATAACAAACTTTTGATTGAAGAATAGTTAACTAAAAACTCAAGCTCCTCTCGCGACCTCCTTCTTTGTTGAGGGTTGCAAGAGAATGACTGGATATGACATGTGAGGGGAGGAGCTATATAGCAGCTCTGCTTGGGTGATCCTCTTGCAACTTCCTGTTGGGAAGGAGAATATATCCCATAAGTAATGGATGACCCGTGGACTGAACACACTTAACAAGAGAAATTGATAAAAGGAGTAAATTAGAAAGTTGCTTAAAATTGTATGCTCTACCTGAATCATGAAAGAAAAAAATATAATTGGGTTTAGTGTCCCTTTAAGGTGAAGTATGACATTGGCTCAGGGCTAGTGTCAGGGTTGTCCTCCCCGGCATGCAAGAGGGGTAATGTCACTTTCTAAAATTCCTTTTACCACATTGTATTTACTACAATCTTGGTGATATCACAGCTGCAATATTTAGGAAGCTACAATATTCTTTGTGACAAAATTCCTGACAAGAACCTGGAAAAGGAAACCCATTCTTGGCACATTTTTAAAAACAAGCAAAGAAAAAGCCTATTCCATTACAATGTCTTAGACATTATTTTTTATGTAGAAATGTATATAATATTTTGGATTTTATTAAAAAAGAGAATCAACTTTAAGCGATTAATAGTGATGATCTAAATCCCTGGAATTTTAGTTATACATATAAAAGCAGGTCAATTGTTGAAAGGGACAGGTCAATGCAAAAAAAAAAAAAAAAAAAAATAATGAAATAATTAGTTAATTAAAAGGAAATGAAACACACCTTTATGTTCTGTAAAGCTGTGCATGTCCTATGCAAAAAAAGTGAAATAATTAATTAAAAGGAGATGAAACACACCATTATGTTTTGTAAAGCTGTGCATGTCCTATGCTCCCTAGAGAGACCAAAAGCAAATGCAGTAACCTGCAAATTCTGGTAATCAATGAACTAGTTTGGCAACTTGCATCATTTTGAAAACCTGGAATACCAATTTGACTTTAGGCCTCTGACAAGCATGAGACAAAACACAATTTTTACACAAAAGCAAGCCGCATATTATTTTGTACTAAATATCCCTTACAGCAGTGTTTTTCAACCAGTGTGCCGTGAGAGATCCTCATGTGTGCCACGGCAGACTGACAACAGTGCGGGGGTGTCCCTCTTTCAAATTTTGAAATATTGGGAGGTATGTGACAGGCTCATCAGGCATCATTTACAACCATGACATTGACATTCATTCACAGACAACCATTATGATTGTTTGTGAATGAGTGTCAATATGTCATGTATAGTTTGTAGGAGGCATGGCATGACAGCACAGTGTGTGTGTGTATATATATATATATATATATATATATATATATACACACACACACTGTATATATATCCTGTATTAGGCTACAATGTGTGATTTTGTAAAATTTTGGGATGGTGGTGTGCCACAGGATTTTTTTATGTAAAAAAGTGTGCCACGGCAAAAAAAAGGTTGCAAATCACTGCCTTACAGCACACTGCGGCTCCCGAGCATGGCACAGCTGGTGAACCAATCAGGAGTAGCATACCAATGTAGCCACCAATCACCAGCTGTGTCCTGCTCAGTTGCTACAGTGTGTTTTGGCTCCTGAGCAGGTTTTTAGTTATTGTTTAACCTGTTTGCAGGAGTAAAATACACAGCACAGTTATTGCACACATAAAACACTAAGTTTAACTAATTAGTATTAGTACATTGTCTTTCTTCACTTTAATCATATTAAAAAGCTTCTCCGCCTGGTCTCTGGTGTAGTGATATAAAATAATGAGATTTGAGGATATATTGAAAGTGCTGCCAGAGAAATGTGGGAGACGTGTTTACATTTATTTTTTTCCCTCTAAAATGTTACCTAGTACATCTTATATGGCAATATAAAAAACATACCATTGACTGTTTCATTTAAAAAAAGGACACCATTTTTCAGTTATTTCCAAATAATAAATAGATAGCATATGTTTGGTAATACTGGCAATTTAAAGGGACAGTCAAGTCCAAAAAAAACTTTCATGATTCAGATAGGGCATGAAATTTTACAACTTTCCAATTTACTTTTATCACCAATTTTGCTTTGCTCTCTTGGTATTCTTAGTTGACAGCTAAACCCAGGAGGTTCATATGCTAAATCCTTAGACCTTGAAGGCCGCCTCTAATCTAAATGCATTTTGACAGTTTTTCACCACTAGAGGGCGTTAGTTAATGTGTTTCATATAAATAACATTAAGCTCAAGCACGTGAATTTACAGAGGAGTGAGCACTGATTGGCTAAAATGCAAGTCTGTCAAAAGAACTGAAATAAGGGGGCAGTCGGCAGAGGCTTAGATACAAGGTAATTACAGAGGTAAAATGTGTATTATTATAACTGTGTTGGTTATGCAAAACTGTAATTAAGGGATTATCTATCTTTTAAAACAATAAAAATTCTGGTGTTGACTGTCCCTTTAAAAGTAGGGATGGCAAATAGGCGGGGCCTCTGCACTAGTCTTTGTGGTCCCAGGGAAAAAGTAGAACTGTGAATATGTGACATAGTTTTCATGGTCCCAGGTAAAAGCAGAACTTAACATTTGTACTTTGGGGACTTCTGGTCGGTGTGCAAATTCAAATAAGCCCTCAGCACTGCAACATTACCTAAACCTGAGCCTGTGTAGTTTATAGCTATAAATGTATTTGCAACGGAATGCAAAGTCTGCAGTACATTACTGAACCTTTTAAAGTGATGGTAAATCCGAGTGTTTAAAACCCGCTTGAATTTACCATCAATAAAAATAAACTGGACTTAGAATGATAACTTATTAAAAAAGGTGCTAAACTCACGCTGTCTATGCTGCGGCTCCTCACTAAAGTCAGTGCCTCTAGCCGCTCACGGCACATCGCTCTTCTCTCAATGTGGTGGCGTTTCCACCTCTAAACAAATAGCCGTGCTAGTCATCTGACAGTGTTCTGTATGTTAGCGCTGCTATTGGTTTAGAGGTGGAAACGTCACCTCATTGGTAAAGAGCGCAGTGCCGTGGGCAGCTGAAGGCGCCGAATTTAGCAAGGTTCCGCGGCACAAACAGGGTGAGTTTAGCACCCTTTTTTTTTTTTAATAAGTGATCAATGAAAGTCCAGTTTATTTTTAGTGAAAGTAAATCCTAGCGCTTGGATTTACCATCACTTTAATGAAAATTAACAGAGCATATTAAAATAGAGTAGTAGCTACTTGTATGGAACTGTAAAATAAATATATGTATGCACATTCATGGAGATGGAAGTGGATAATTTATTTCAATATAATCATAGTCAACAAAAGAACAAGTCCACTGTGTCAAGACTACTAAATATTTAAAACAGAATGTTACGTAACAATCCAAAACCCCCAAGATAAGAAAAAATCGAAACGATCATATTAAATGGCCATTATATAAATACAATTGCATGTTCTAATTCGCTACAGCATTTAATCTTATCACTGTCAACGATGCAACTCTGTATCCCAAGCAAAAGAGGTTAAACGCATAGTTAAAGGGACATTCCAGTCAAAATGTAAATGCACATAGATTACATATTTGAATAGAAACATATTTGCAATATACATGTATTTGCAAAAATGCTTCTAGTAAGAGCTATCACTGTTATAGAGTTAACATTTTTCTCTGCACGTGCATGTGAAGCATAGCTAGATATTGTCACTGCACCCACATAATAAGTGCAGCTGTTCAGATCACCAGTGGGGCTTGTATCATGTCAGCAATTAAAAAATTGAGTCATTACCAGATGTACAAGCACTTTAGGCTCTCCGAGCAAATGCTGTGTCTAAAATGCTGGTGCACGGTGCATACTTAAATACACTTTTGAAACAGCTATAGCTTTTATAAGAAGCATTTTTGCTAATGCATGTATATTACAAAATTGCTTCTGTTCAATACCAAAATGCACCCATGTGGTTTCCAATTTTGGCTGGAATATCCCTTTAAAGTACTGCTCTGGATCACTTTGTTGAGTTTAAACACAGAGTTGCTACATTGCTATTGCTAGAATTAAACACTAATTCATATTAAAACTATAACTAGACTCTTTATGAAGGCAGAATCTCCTTTTCACTGAAGTATTGAGAAAAATGCAACTATGGCCCCAGGCTGCCTGTGCAGATCAAAATATGCACTGAATAAATAATACATTTCTGCATTTATTTGCATAGTTCTGTATATAATTGAGCCTTAGCTGAAAAAATGACAGAATTAATATTCAAGAGGGATTTGTTAGTAGTTGGCCCGGTATAAAGTTTAGATTGTACACTCTCTAGGGATGGCATCCCTAATCCTTCTGTGCCAGGCAGTCATCCTGTGCATCGCTGCAGAATCATTTAGAACGAAACAGATGATAATATTAATACTAATAAAGCTACTGATGAGAGCTACAATTCAATGGAAAGTGTAACGGTGTGCATTTTATTTAATATGGAACGATACAAGAAATAACTACTGTAAAAATACTAAAAGAAATATACTATAAACTATAACATTACCATTTAGATGACAAATCCACAACACACAGGCTGTATTGGAAACAGTTCTGCATGTCAGATCTGTGTTTGTGGGTCTGTACATTACTAATCTTTCAACAACCCTTTAAAGGAGCAGTGCACTATAACTGAGGTATTATTATATGGCAGGAGTTTTTAAAGGGACAGTGTTCTCAGGCAAAAAGTTGCAGGAACACTCTTTCAAATACATTGGGCTTGTTCTAACAGAATAGCAAACATATCAGATCAACAAACGGAAGTGATGTTCCATTAGCTTTCTGATCAAAACAACTCACCGCTTATGCGCTCCTCTGTCAGAGCCCATCAGATTCTATGGCCGTGCGCACTAACAACATAACCATCAGATTGTTGGACACCCGTCAGAGCGCATGCGTCTACAAAAGATATATATATATATATTAAACATGCCACAAACTGCAGTTACTGGGCATGTTTTTTTTTTTTATAAATTATATATACATGGGCATTGCGCTCCTCCGCATAATCACATTTATTCCAAAAAATAAAAAGTGTCCAACAATCTTATGGCTATGTTTTTAGTATACACAAATGCAAATTAAATAAAATGTAATATATATATATAATTATTCCTTATATTTAATTTAATTCGCATTTAGGTACAGCTGGTACAATTATAGTGTGGTAGGGTACCCCCTAGGCACAGCTGGTACAAGAACATAGCCATCAGATTGTTGGACACTTTTTTTTTTTTTTTTTTTAATAAATGCCCATGTATATATATAATTTATAAAGAAAAACATGCCCAGTAGCTGCAGTTTGTGGCAGATTTATTTATTTATATATTTATATATATATATATATATATATATATATATATATATATATATACACACACACACACACATACATATATATATATTTAAAAAAAACGTTTGAAGACATGCGCTCTAACAACATAGACTCTGATGGGTTGTCATGTGTAGGAGCGCATACGTGATGAGTATTTTTGATCAGACAGCTGACGGAACATCACTTCGGTTTGCTGATCTGATTTGTCTGCTATTCTGTTAGAACAGGGCTCTTCCTCTCTAACTCCCACTGTGACGTTGATTTAAACTCTTGCCATTTGTTTGCACATTGTGAACACATTAAAGGGGAGACAAATTTACCTTAATATGTCCCTTTAATCTTGTTTGCTTATGAGACACCCTGGCAAACTTAACATTCATGTGATGCCTATGACTGACTGATTACATGCTGTAACATCCGACACTATTAATTTAATGTTTTATATATTGTTAATAACCAAGTAGTATTTATAGCCAATATTACACAATATGTGTTACTAAAAATTTAAATAAGAAGACATTTTATGCCCCAGGAGAGAAACCAAGTGCACCCCCAGCCATATAATTCTGTGTGACACCTCTAGACACAGTATTCAAGAAGCACTTCTATAAGGTTATACACGATACATTTGTATATTGAACACGTGGTCACAACATCTGTAGCACAAGACAACCATAATTAAAAAGAGTAAAAAAAGGGGATTTATAGGGAAGCGCTAAAACAAAGCCAAAGGTACTCACTCACTTAAAATATATACAATTTATTATAACATATATATATATATATCACATAAAAGGAACGTCTCCCCAAATGACACTGTAAAAAAATTGGATATATAAAACAGGAGATCTTAATTATAAGAACCGCTATATATATATATATAAAAAAAAAAAATTTAAAAATATATATTGCACACTAAATTAACGGCTCTAAAACAAATAATATTAAAATAAAATTCAGTTAGAGGCCTTGATAAAGCAGATCTACCTTATTAACTTTCTTTGGCAGCTTGGTGGTATTTATATTCATCTATTCCATGGACTCTAACTGAATTTTATTTTAATATTATTTGTTTTAGAGCCGTTAATTTAGTGTGCAATATATAGTTTTAAAATGTTTTTTATATATAGCGGTTCTTATAATTAAGATCTCCTGTTTTATATATCCAATTTTTTTACAGTGTCATTTGGGGAGACGTCCCTTTTATGTGATATATATATATATGTTATAATAAATTGTATATATTTTAAGTGAGTGAGTACCTTTGGCTTTGTTTTAGCGCTTCCCTATAAATCCCCTTTTTTACTCTTTTAATGTTATTGTGTGACAATTATAGGGATATTGTCATTTAGGGGGAGTTTGGTATTCTCTTTTGTCTTAGCGCACCTTAGACCCATTTTCAATAACCATAATTATTTTATAGCATTTAATATTTTATTTGACTTTGATGCAAGACTGTTTAATATGTTGTATATATTTAATGTAATTTCTATGAATTGTGTGCAAAAATAGTTATAATAGATATATAGTATATAGTTATTTTTGTTATAGTTCGTTTTTAATAGATTTGTCTTTTTTTCAGTTTATTAAACTAATTTGTTTTCACTATGGATCAAAAAAGTAAGAAATTGGTCCTACTCATTTTTGCAAGTAAAATGTTTTTAAAAACTAGTGACTGAATTAGCACATCTCCCACATTTCCTAGTTTTATTGATTTTTTTTTTTTTTTTAAAAGATGCATTTTAATATTGGTCTTGTGCTTAAAGGGACACTGAATCCAAATTTTTTCTTTCATGATTCAGATAGAGCATGCAATTTTAAGCAACTTTCTAATTTACTCCTATTATCAATTTTTCTTCGTTCTCTTGCTATCTTTATTTGAAAAATAAGGCATCCCAGCTTTTTGGGGGTTCAGACTCTGGACAGCACTTTTTTATTGGTGGTTGAATTTATCCACCAATCAGCAAGGACAACCCGAGGTTGTTCACCAAAAATGGGCCGGCATCTAAACTTACATTCCTGCATTTCAAATAAAGATACCAAGAGAATCAAGAAAATTAGATAATAGGAGTAAATTAGAAAGTTGCTTAAAATTTCATGCTCTATATGAATCACAAAAGAAAAAAATTGGGTTCAGTGTCCCTTTAATAAAACTGCTTTTCATGCTTTTTCTTCCTCACCAACAGATTTGTGGGAGTTGTCTTTATCAGCCAGTGAGCAAATAATCCCTAGGGATGAGTGGCATACAAACATTTCTTATTTCTTTCTTATCAATTTAAAAAGTTTTGCTATGTGACTTAACACTTAAAGGGACAGTCAACACCAGCATTTTTGTTGTTTAAAAAGAAAGATAATCCCTTTATTACCCATTCCCCAGTTTTGCATAACCAACACTGTTATAGAAATACACTTTTTACCTCTGTGATTACCTTGTATCTAAGCTTCTGCAAACTGCCCCCTTATTTTAGTTCTTTTGACAGACTTGCATTTTAGCCAATCAGTGCTCACTCAAGGGTAACTTTACGTGCATGAGCTTAATGTTATCTATATGAAACACATGACCTAATGCCCTCTAGTGGTCAAAATGCTTTCAGATTAGAGGAAGTCTTCAAGGTCTAACAAATTATCATATGAACCTCCTAGGTTAAGCTTTCAACTAAGAATAGCAAAAAAACAAAATAAAATTGGTGCTAAAAGTAAATTGGAAAGTTGTTTAAAAAACATAATTTATGCTTACCTGATAAATTTATTTCTCTTGTGATGTATCGAGTCCACGGATTCATCCTTACTTGTGGGATATTCTCCTCCCCTACAGGAAGTGGCAAAGAGAGCACCCACAGCAGAGCTGCCTATATAGCTCCCCCTTAGCTCCACCCCCCAGTCATTCGACCGAAGGCTAGGAAGAAAAAGGAGAAACTATAGGGTGCAGTGGTGACAAAGTTTAAAAATAAAAATATATATATATATGCCTGTCTTAATAAACAGGGCGGGCCGTGGACTCGATACATCACAAGAGAAATAAATTTATCAGGTAAGCATAAATTATGTTTTCTCTTGTGAGATGTATCGAGTCCACGGATTCATCCTTACTTGTGGGATACCAATACCAAAGCTTTAGGACACGGACGAAGGGAGGGACAAGACAGGGACCTTAAACGGAAGGCACCACTGCTTGTAGAACCTTTCTCCCAAAAAAAGCCTCTGAAGAAGCAAAAGTATCAAATTTGGAAATAGTATGAGACGGAGACCAAGTCGCCGCATTACAAATCTGTTTAAAGTGAATGTAAATTATACGGTTGTTAATGTACACTAACAATTCTCAATAAACCTATAATTGAAACCGCAATGTTTTTTTTCTTCAAAATTCATGTTATCCTATTATAATTTATATTATAACTTATCTCCGTTCTGATGGATAACACCTCCCATCCTGGACTTCCTGTATTCTGACTACATTGCGTATAGAGCAGTCCCGCCTGCTCTATTACGTAGTCCTGAAGCACGCTCACGAAGAGAAATCAATTAGCCCATGCGTTTTAAAACTATGGCTAATATACGCATGCGTGCCCTGATCCATTGCGAATCGTAGTAAAAGCTTAGCGCATGCGCTAGACGTGGACGAGCATTGCTTGTCAATCACGAATAGGAAGGGAACGCATGCGGTTATATCGCATGACGACAAAAAAAAGGGGCTGGACGCCACGGGGTGTAATTGATTATTTGTTAAAGGAACTGTCTATCAACTTGGAACTGAGGGACAAGATGGCGGGCGGAGGAATAAAGTAAGAAATATAGCGATAAAAACGTTTATATTCGCATTTCTTATTCAATTTAAAAAAAAATCATGACTTAAACTAACGTTTATTTTTGAAGATTCACAACATGAGGATGAGAGGTGACCATGAGTATACATTCACTTTAACAGAAGCCTCATTTTTAAAAGCCATGTGGAAGCCACAGCTCTAGTAGAATGTGCAGTAATTCTTTCAGGAGACTGTTGGCCAGCAGTCTCATAAGCCAAACGGATGATGCTTTTCAGCCAAAAGGAAAGAGAGGTAGCCGTAGCCTTCTGACCTCTCCGCTTACCAGAATAAACAACAAACAATGAAGATGTTTGACGGAAATCTTTAGTTGCTTGTAAGTAGAACTTTAAAGCATGAACCACATCAAGATTGTGCAACAGACGTTCCTTCTTTGAAGAAGGATTAGGACACAGTGAAGGAACAACAATCTCTTGATTGATATTCTTATAAGAAACAACCTTAGGAAGAAACCCAGGTTTGGTACGCAAAACCACCTTATCTGCATGGAAAATAAGATAAGGGGAATCACACTGTAAAGCATATAGCTCAGAAACTCTTCGAGCCGA
This sequence comes from Bombina bombina, assembly GCF_027579735.1. Lineage (NCBI taxonomy): Eukaryota > Metazoa > Chordata > Amphibia > Anura > Bombinatoridae > Bombina > Bombina bombina. The sequence goes on along the minus strand of NC_069500.1, from coordinate 1,227,036,799 downwards.
AGAGATAGCTACTAAAAACAAAACTTTCCAAGATAGAAGCTTAATATCCATGGAATGCATAGGTTCAAACGGAACCCCTTGAAGAATTTTAAGAACTAAATTTAGGCTCCATAGCAGAGCAACAGGTTTAAATACAGGCTTGATTCTGACCAAAGCCTGACTAAATGCTCGAACGTCTGGGACATCTGCCAGACGTTTGTGTAGAAGAATAGACAAAGCAGATATTTGTCATTATAAGGAACTAGCTGATAATCCCTTCTCCAAACCTTCTTGGAGAAAAGACAATATTCTAGGAATCCTAATCTTACTCCACGAGTAACCTTTGGATTCACACCAATAAAGATATTTGCGCCAAATCTTATGATAGATCTTCCTGGTGACAGGCCTTCTAGCCTGAATCAGGGTATCAATGACCGACTCAGAGAAACCACGCTTTGATAGAATCAGGCGTTCAATCTCCAAGCAGTCAGACGCAGAGAAATTAGATTTGTATGCGTGAACAGACCTTGGATTAGAAGGTCCTTGGTAGAACCGAGGACATGTCCACTAGGTCTGCATACCAAGTCCTGCGTGGCCACGCAGGTGCTATCAGAATCACCGAAGCTCTCTCCTGCTTTATTCTGGCAACCAGACGTAGAAGGAAAGGAAATACATAGGCCAGATTGAAGGACCAAGGCACTGCTAGAGCATCTATCAGTACCGCCTTGGGATCCCGGGACCTGGACCCGTAACAAGAATGTTTGGCATTCTGACGGGACGCCATCAGATCCAATTCTGGTGTGCCCCATAGCTGAATCAGCTGGGCAAATACCTCCGGATGGAGTTCCCACTCCCCCAGATGAAAAGTCTAACGACTTAGGAAATCCGCCTCCCAGTTCTGTACTCCTGGGATGTGGATTGCTGAGAGATGGCAAGAGTGATCCTCTGCCCATCGGATTATTTTGGTTACCTCCATCATCGCTAGAGAACTCCTTGTTCCTCCTTGATGATTGATATAAGCTACAGTCGTGATGTTGTCCGACTGAAACCTGATGAATTTGGCCGCAGCAAGCTGAGGCCACGCCTGAAGCGCATTGAATATCGCTCTCAGTTCTAGAATATTTATCGGGAGAAGAGATTCCTCCCGAGACCATAAGCCCTGTGCTTTCAGGGAGTTCCAGACTGCATCCCAGACTAGCAGGCTGGTATCCGTCGTTACAATGAGCCACTCTGGCCTGCGGAAACACATTCCCTGAGACAGGTGGTCCTGAGACAACCACCAGAGAAGAGAATCTCTGGTCTCCTGGTCCAGATGCAGTTGAGGAGACAAATCTGCATAATCCCCATTCCACTGTTTGAGCATGCATAGATGTAGCGGTCTGAGGTGTAGGCGGGCAAAAGGAACTATGTCCATTGCCGCTACCATGAGTCCGATTACCTCCATATACTGAGCCACTGATGGCCGAGGAATGGAATGAATAGTTCGGCAAGTGGTTAAGAGCTTTGATTTTCTGACCGCCATAAGAAATATTTTCATTTCTACCGAGTCTATCAGAGTCCCTAGGAAGGAAACTCTTATAAGAGGGAAGAGAGAACTCTTTTTAATGTTCACCGTCCACCCGTGAGATCTCAGAAAAGCCAACACAATGTCCGTGTTAGACTTGGATAGCTGGAAAGTTGACGCCTGAAATAAGATGTCGTCTAGATAAGGCGCCACTGCTATGCCCCGTGGTCGTAGAACCGCCAAAAGGGACCCTAGCACCCTTGTGAAAATTTTGTGAATAGGGATGTGTAGATACGCATCCTTTAAGTCCACGGTGGTCATATATTGACCCTCCTGGATCAGAGGTAGAATAGACCGAATAGTCTCCATCTTGAATGATGGAACTTTGAGGAACTTGTTTAGAATGTTGAGATCCAAGATTGATCTGAAAGTTTTTTTTGGAAACCAGAAACAGGTTTGAGTAAAAACCTAGCCCCTGATCCTCTTTTGGGACTGAGCGGATCACCCCCATGGTATGTAGGTCTTCTACACAGCGTAAGAACGCCTCTCTCTTTGTCTGTTTACAGACAATCGAGAAATGTGAAAAGTCCCCCTTGGAAGAGAGCCTTTGAATTCCAGAAAATATCCCTGGGACACAATTTCTAAAACCAAGGGATCGTGAACATCTCTTGCCCAAGCCTGAGCGAAGAGAGAGAGTCTGCCCCCTACTAGATCCGGTCCTGGATCGGGGGCTACCCCTTCATGCTGTCTTAGAGGCAGCTGAAGGCTTCTTGGCCTGTTTACCCTTGTTCCAAGCCTGGTTAGGTCTCCAGACTGACTTGGATTGGGCAAAATTCCCCTCTTGCTTTGCAGCAGAGGAAGCTGAAGCGGGATCACTCTTGAAATTCCAAAAGGAACGAAAATTATTTTGTTTGGTCCTCATCTTATTTGATCTATCCTGAGGGAGGGCATGACCTTTCACTCCAGTGATATCTGAAATAATCTCTTTCAGTTCAGGCCCGAATAGGGTCTTTCCTTTGAAAGGGATGTTCAAAAGTTTAGTTTTAGATGACACATCAGCAGACCAGGATTTAAGCCATAACGCCCTGCGTGCTAAAATGGCAAAACCTGAATTCTTTGCCGGTAATTTAGCCAGTTGAAAAGCGGCATCTGTATTAAAAGAATTAGCCAATTTAAGGGCCTTAATTCTGTCCAAAATTTCTTCTAATGGAGTCTCCATCTGAAGAGCCTCTTCTAGAGCCTCAAACCAGAAAGCAGCTGCAGTAGTTGCAGGAACAATGCACTCAATAGGTTGAAGAAGAAAACCTTGATCAAACATTTTCTACAGGAGACCCTCTAATTTTTTATCCACAGGATCTTTGAAAGCACAACTGACTTCAATAGGTATAGTTGTACGCTTAGACAGAGTAGAAATCGCTCCCTCCACCTTAGGAACTGTCTGCCACGAATCCCGCATGGTGTCAGATATGGGAAACATTTTCTTAAAAACAGGAGGGGGAATGAACGGAATACCTGGTCTATACCACTCCTTAGCAATAATATTCACAATCCTCTTAGGGAATGGAAAAAAACATCAGTGTAAACAGGAACCTCTAAGTATTTATCCATCTTACACAATTTCTCTGGGACAAATATAGGGTCGCAATCATCTAGAGCCGCTAATACCTCCCTGAGCAATAAGCAGAGGTGTTCAAGCTTAAAGGCCGTCATATCAGAATCTGTCTGAGGAAGCGTCTTTCCTGAATCAGAAATTTCTCCCTCAGATAACAAATCCCTCACCCCTACCTCAGAGCATTGTGAGGGCATATCAGATACGGCTACTAAAGCGTCAGACTGCTCAGCATTTTTCCTTAACCCAGAGCTGTCCCGCTTTCCTTGAAAACCAGGCAGTCAGGATAAAACCTCTGTGAGGGTTGTATTCATAACTGTGGCCATGTCTTGTAAAATAAATGAATTTGACGCACTAGAGGTACTTGGCGTCACTTGTGCGGGCGTTACTGGTTGTGACACTTGGGGAGAGCTAGATGCTAAACCCTCATTTACTTCTGACTGAGAATCATCTATTGCTCTATTTTTAAGTGCTGATATATCTTCTTTATAGTTTATGGACATATCAGTACAATTGGGACACATTCTAAGAGGGGGTACCACAATGGCTTCCAAACATATTGAACAAGGATTTTCCTTGGAGTCAGACATGTTAAACAGGCTAGAAATGTAACAAGCAAGCTTGGAAAACACTGTAATCAAAGTAAATAACACTTAGAAATAAAACAGTACTGTGCCTTTAAGAGAAAAAAAAGCTGCACAAATTCAGCAAAACAGTGTAAAAAAGCAGTAAACATAACGAAATTTTTACAGTAGTATCATATAGCCTTAGTAACTTTGCACAGCTATGCAAATAAACAATTAACCCCTTAATGGCAAAACCGGATTGAAAAAACATCAAAAGCAGTGAAAAAGACTTTCAGCACCTTGCCACAGTTCTGCTGTGGCTCCTACCTGCCCTTCAGAACGATTTGTGGGGGAAAAAACTTCTTTTACAGCCCTCAAACACGGCAGGAACATCTGGAGAAGCAGTTAGAAGTCTCAGAGGAAAAGAAACTGCACAACTGAGGCACAAAAATAGGCCCCTCCCACCTCACTCAATGTTTTGAGGCCTAAGAGACAAACACTAGAGTGTCTCTAAATTAACCATGTGGGTTAGAAAACTCAAAAACAAGCCACAATGACCCTTTTAGTGCCTTCAAAAAAAACGTTATAATTGCATAATTCACTGAATAAACAAAAACGTTTTTACCAAACAGTGTCACCAGTAACTAATGAGCCCTTCATGCAAGCTGAAATTCCTATCCAAGTGTCTGAATACAGCTTACCCTTCCCTCATGGGGATATTGCCAGCCTTTTCTAGAAATAACATAGTCTGTCTAGAAAAAAATAGACTGAACATACCTTAATGCAGTTTAGCCTGCAAACTGTTCCCCCAACTGAAGTTTTCCTGTACTCTTCAGCCCTTGTGAGAACAGCAGTGGATCTTAGTTACAAAATGCTAAGATCATCATCCACCTTGCAGAAATATTCATCCCTTTTCTGCCAGAGAGTAAATAGTACACACCGGTACCATTAAAAAATAACAAACTTTTGCTTGAGAAAATAAAAACCTAACATTTTTGTCACAATACTCCTCTTTGCCCTTCCTAGCAGTTAAGCAGGCAGAGAGAATGACTGGGGGGTGGAGCTAAGGGGGGAGCTATATAGGCAGCTCTGCTGTGGGTGCTCTCTCTGCCACTTCCTGTAGGGGAGGAGAATATCCCACAAGTAAGGATGAATCCATGGACTCAATACATCTTACAAGAGGAATATAAATTATGCTTACCTGATCAATTTCTTTTCTTCCGACAGGAAGAGTCCACAGCTGCATTCATTACTTTTGGGAATTCAGAACCTGGCCACCAGGAGGAGGCAAAGACTCCCCAGCCAAAGGCTTCAAATACCTCCCCCAATTCCCTCATCCCCCAGTCATTCAGCCAAGGGAACAAGGAACAGTAGGAGAAATATCAGGGTGAAAAAAGGTGCCAGAAGAAGAAAAAAATTTTTACTGCCACCTCATAGACAAAATACGGGCAGGAGCTGTAGACTCTTCCCGACAGAAGAAAAGAAAATGATCAGGTAAGCATAATTTATGTTTTCCTTCTTAAACGGGAAGAGTCCACAGCTGCATTCATTACTTTTGGGAAAACAATACCCAAGCTAGAGGACACTGAATACAAATGAAGGGTGGGTACAAAAGGCAGCCCCTTCAAAAGGCACCACAGCGTGAGATTACCTGACACCCTATAAAAACAACACAGATATAAAAAAAAAAAAAAACTGCAAAGCCGTGCTAGAGACCACTCAGACCCAGAGTCTGCTGAGCACAAAAGCCTGCAAGGGTAGAGCCCAGTGGCTCTCGACTCCAACGAAAAGTACCCCCGACCTAAAGGTCAAGAACCTCTATCTACTCACGAGAGGGAGAATAGATATCCCCATAAGAGAACCAAAGGACCATCCAACACAGGTTCAAAACAAACAGAGCAACCCAAGTTTGACACACTACCATCGCCCAGGGAGACAAACTCCCTAGAAGCACAAGGACCAGAAAAGAAGTCAATACTCAGGAGAAAAACGTCAATAAGATGAGCCGAGAGCCACCCTCATATCCCTGACACAGCACCATACCACAGAAGGTGCTCCAGAAAACCACGAGTTCTCTGTTGCACGATAGTTAAGTCGAACCCACAGGCTAGACAGCAGAGACAGGATAACTATCCCAGCAGCGAACAAAGAGCTCTCCAAGAGAACATCAAGCCACCAGACACAAGAACTTGCAATGACCAGCCAGCAAAGCTGACCTGGTGCCATCGTGGGACTCAACCCACAGAGTAATGCCAAACAAACTCGACAAATCCCACCCGGAAAAACACGGGGCTCCCAGGAGCATCTTCTCCCAGCAGCAGACGTCACCAAAGAGAGATGGACATCAAAAATCCTTCCACCGAAGGGGAGGACTGACTCAAGAAAAGAAAACGGTCAACACTACATAGAGCAAACCGATCCCGACCTTCCCTCCAGGGTAATAGTCCCAGCCCTAAGGCTAGTTAAAGACCGAAGACAAGAGTCCCAGACCTCTGGAAGAAAAAGGATGGATCTACGAGGAAGCAAAACCCCAGAGTAAAACTCTGACCGCTACTAGTCAGGACAGAACTTTGTGCTCGGGTCCGAGAACCCCTACACTGCAGTCTTCCATAAATAGGAACACTTCTCAGTACTCAGAGCCCCAGCATCCAAATACCAGAATCCAGCAGATAACAGGAGCCTTACCGTGGAACAAACCCACAACCTCCTGCTTCAGGAACGGTGGAGCCAACCACTACTCTATTCCAAGATTCTGAGTACGCAAGTAAGGGAAGAAAAACCTACAAGACCAGAAAACAAGGACCCACAGGTCATCACAGATACTGAAGTATCTCCAAATCAATGAGAACACACAAGAACCCATTCCCCACCCTAGGTGAGAAAGAGGGAACTAAGCAACGGAAACCACCCTACCAATAGAGGCGAGACCCTTTGGCCAATTTCGCCATCCCAGTTAAAACAACACCTGGAGTCTACAAGGAAGCATCAGATGTCCCAAAAAAACAGTAGGGACCCGTCAGAGATCTTAAACTTAAGCCTCAAACAGATATGAATCTCCCATTGAAAGGGGCACGCGGGAACCCAAACCCCAAGGTTAAGCAGAACCTGTCCATGCCCAATCCAAGCAAAAGGCATGGTCCTAAGCCAGAGTCTTCGAAAAACGGCATTGATCGAAAGATCTAACCTCCTGAGGAACCCTAAGCTGCCTCCTATGAGTAGGAGCACACCATCAAGAGTCCGTAGACTTAAGGAACCTAGCAACAGCCTCAAAACCCAAGAGTCTGAAGAACTCCTGACCAGTTTGAAAATTGGGCAACCAGTACCCCTGGATCGCAAGGTAACCCTTGTAGACAGGCTTAACTACCTGATCCACACGCTGGTGAGGATAAATGGTCAGCTTCCTGACCCCAGAAAGGCGAAAAACTGTAACCGACCTCGGACCTCCACTTTCAAGCACGAAGGCTAGATCTGCAAAGAGACCGAAGGACAACACTCTAGCGACGAAAGACCAAGGTATGACCAAGGGCAGATCCTATACGGAGAAGACGACAGTCTACAGAGATCCTTGCAAGATCGGTCTTCCGAAAACCCTTAAACAGGGCAAAGGCTGAGAGCCACGTAGCTCCTCGCAGAAAGGTAGGATAACCCTACACTCCACATACTAGAGCAAGCGCAACGCTGAGCAAAGTAAGGAGGACATGCCAGCACTTCCAAACAGATGACCCAACCCAAGACGAGAAGGAAAGAGACTCAGCCACCGCAAAAAGTAATGCTATTAGGCTAAAAAGTCAACATCAGGGAAAAAACGAAAGTGAGGACGCCAATCGTTCACACTCAGAAAACTAGACCACGGAGGTCACACACATCTCCGCACTCCAAAGGAATGGAAACTATGGTTTCCGGGTCCCCAGGGACCTTTAAGAACAATGACGACGTCTGAAAAAGTCAGACCCGTATCCCAAGCAAATAACCAGAAAAGGCCAACTTAGATCGGATTTACAACCCAGAAGGCATTGGATCTACACACTAGGCCCCATATTTTGAAGTAGGATCTGAGCCCGGAGTCCATATCAATAGGCCAAAGTAACATTGAGAATCCACATGATTCAATCAGCACCCCGAGGGTGACATGAACCCAAGTAGCAGCAGAAAGCACCCGACGAGTACTTGCCTGGTATAAGGACACTCCAGAACTGTCTAAGGTCCAAGAAAAATTTACCCAAAGGTTCGATAAAAAGAACTAGAAAAATAAACTTTGTTAGTCAAAAGTACACACTTCCGGGGAAGTGCCCATGCCAACACAAAATCGCGAATATCGGTTCCAGAGAAAGAGCCTACCCAAAACAGAATTATATCAGACATGAGCTTACTAAAACAAATCAAACACATCCTATCCGGATCAAAATAAAGTAAGGCAGCACCCCTGGGTGAACGCCCAAGATGAATGAATACGTTAACGGAACCAGCTGATCATAGGCCCCATTCACCCAAGCTCAGACCTGGAACCGATACATAAAAGAAAGAAAAACAGATGTCAAGGAGATTAGCTTCATCCCCAAACATCTAACCAGCTTGCCATCCCGCATATAAGGCCTCGGATCCATTCGCCCACTAGGACTGGAATCCTCTAGCACCGCCAAAACATGCCTTAAAAGGACACGAAGACGTGCCAGCTTATAACAGAAGGCAAAATCATCCCTCGCCGGATCAATAAACGACCCCAAGATTGGGGCCCCTGAAGCCTAAGAGGCCAATGCTTTCCCCCAGGAGGCCTAACTGAATCAGGTGATCCCACGCCCGACGGCCCTGGTTACCAGAACATGGACAGTATCTTACAAATATTTCACTTGGGAGATATAAATGAGCCAGCACCATAGAAATGGCCATGCGGAACCGTGCCGTAACCTCTGGAGGAAACAAGCCATTTTCCAGAGGAGGAGTAAAGGCCATAGGGACACCTGCTTGCGTAACAAAGGAAGGTTCTGGGACATGCGTCTCATGGGACGTGGAATCCTCGGAGGCGGATGGCTCAACGCACTCTAAGGTCCCTGATTCGGGAGAAGAGAGTACTCTAAAACGGCAATGGGGATGGGCATGGATAACCTGGGCCATTTCATATTCATCACAAGGTACATTCTCTGTATCGGAGACATCCGTGTCTAAGAAATCAGAATCCTCCATAATCTTGGGATTACAAAAATGACAAACACTAACTGGCACCCTTTTTACACCCCCAATGGCTGGGGCACTCACCACCTCCTGAGAACCAGAAAACCCACAAGCAGACCCTCTCTGTCGCCACACAGTCAGCATACGGAAGTGGAAAACAACGTAACCGAACCAGGTCACGAGGTACACCGTGCCAGACACAAAAGGGCACACAATCTTGAGAGATTGTGCCATTGATGATAAGGCCGTTACGTTCTGAAAAGCCATGAGCCTAAGTATTACTACACATCAGCAGATAGAACAATATAACAAACATGATTAAAGTCCCCCCTGTTCAATAACCCCCCTCAGGAGATATTAACCCATGATTCCTATTTAAGATAAAAGGAGTCCCACTGGGACCCTACCTTCTCTCGTTAACATCACATTCACATAACAAAATAAAATGAAATGATCTTACCGGAATCAACGCCGTGGAACAGGAACACGGCCTTTCAAGTGTGACAGATAGTAACCTCGCTTCTGACATGGACTTGAGTGAATAAAGGCAGGCAGTGAAACTCGTCAACGCTGGTTGCCAAGGAGCTGTTAATAGGAGTCTGGATGGTTTTGCAGAAAGACTCTCTGCATTTTCGGACTCTAACCTTCATCCATGCTCTCACTGAGAGGCTGACAGGACTACTTAAAACTCCAGTCCCATTTTGAAGAGTACTACCCTCCATTAGAGACTATCTCGAACTTCTGACACTTTTCTGCCAACCTCCTGTGACGAAAGGAAAAGAATGACTGGGGTATGAGGGAAGTGGGGGAGGTATTTGAAGCCTTTGGCTGGGGTGTCTTTGTCTCCTCCTGGTGGCCAGGTTCTGAATTCCCAAAAGTAATGAATGCAGCTGTGGACTCTTCCCGTTTAAGAAGAAAATTACATTCCCTATTTAAATTATGATTTATTTTTTTGGACTTGACTGTCCCTTTAATAATGTTGTCCTTTTTAAATGCATCACAATTTTTTATCTCTCCAACCCCTCATTGGGAGTGTGATTTCTTCTGTTTTTTGTTTACTAAGCTATTCTATAGTCAACACTGCATTACTGAAATGTTTAGTATAGGTGGTGGTTTCAAAAGCCAAAAGTGTCTACTTCAAATGACAAAATACAATGTAATACACTCCAGTAGTTAGAATGGATCATTGTGAACACATTAAAAGGGGATAGTACACTGTTCCTTAAAGTAGCTTGAGAAAGTTTCTTATACGATGACCATTCTGTTACAGTTGCAAATCCCAGGCTGCGACATCTAGCAGATATGACACATACTATAGAGGACTGCAAAAGCATCCATGATCTCCACATATATGAAATGCAAAAGCATATATAAATTTAGCAATATTATGACACACAAGCAATTGGCATATTTACATTTCTATGCTTGCAATAACAATCTATTATAGGGCCCGGTGCGTGTGTGCGGGTAGTGTGTTGCAGGATAACTCTTATTATTCTGGTCTTATTTCCCTCAATTTCTACTGACGGAGCAATAGACTTTGGGTTCCTAACTATTTTCATTGTATCTACAAGACTGCTTGTTTTCAAATGTAGCTTGATAATGTTTGTGTGAATATGAATTGGTAAACTGCCAATCAAAACAAAGATGTATGCTGCAGTTGGCATGTTTGTAGACTGTCTGAAATGACTGCCAGTCTGTTTAACCCTGATTCTTTACCTGATAGTTTTGTCAATGTAAGTGCATGTCACTAGGCTGATTTATTTACTTGTTTGTTTTTGTGACATTGTGTCTATACCGTTACCATATCTTTTAGACTAATGTTGGTTTTATTCTCCATACTTATAGACTTAAGTCTTTATCAATGTATCAGAAATAGTGATAAATCCTAACTGGCATAGAAGTACCAACTCTCATGCAAGTACATGTATAGTAAACTTATTTTTATAATTTATAGCACTACCTTAATTTTAATTAGTGCATTATTATCCACTTTATAAATACTGAAATCATATCATCACCTGAATATTAATACCATTGTAGCTTAAATGGACATGAAACCCAACCCCCCCCCCCCCAAAAAAAATAATTCAGCTAGAGCATGCAATTATAAAAATCTTTCCAATTTACATCTATTATAAAATTTGCTTAACGAAGCACTAAAGTTTAAATTAAAAACTTACTTGATTCAGATACAGCACAAAAATTTAAACAACTTTACAATTCACATCCATTATCTAAATATGCATATTTTTATATGCACACTTTTTGAGGCACCAGCTCCTACAGAGCATGTGCAAGATTCACAGAGTATCTGTATATGCATTTTGTGATTCGCTGATGGTTGTCACATGATGCAGTCGGAAGGAAAATAAAATGAAAGATACCAAAAGAACAAAGCAAATTAGATGATAGAGCAATAACATTGAAACAACGCTTCAATTTAGTTTTAATTAGTGAAAGAAACATTTTAGGTTTCACATCCCTTTAAAACTGTTCAAAGTGTATCTACGCTTCGTGCTGTACATAATATGCAGCAATATAGATTTCCTGTTTAGCAACTAAATACATATTTTAAAACGCTGTTCATACGTTTATGTATTTTTCATTAAAAAAAATTGCAAAAATATTAGAGATCTATTCAATCAAGCACCTTACTTGTAAAGAAGTGGTTATGCAAATTATTTCTTGAACCCTCTGCCCTCCAATTTAGGATTATAACCACTTGTTCTGCTACTCCCCTTTTTATGAAAAATGCTTTCATCCTCAGCTTTATTAAACTACTTAACATACTTGAAGGTTTCTAGGATAGGTTTTTAGGTTTGTAGTCTTGCACATCAATCCTTGAAGCTAGCATTTCTCTGTAACTTTTATTTACTAGACCAGTGTTTCTCAACCGCGGTCCTCAAGTACCCCCAACAGGTCAGGTTTTCAGTAAAGTTGAACCAGTGCACAGGTGACAATCAGCTGAGCAGTAACTATGGTTACTAACCTGTTCTCAGCCATCAGCTGATAATTTCCCCTGTGCACTAGTTCAGCTATAATGAAAACCTGGACTGCTGGGGTTACTTGAGGACCATGGTTGAGAAACACTGTACTAGAGTAGACCATCTACATTTCAACAGCCCTCCTCCTTTAAGCAGTTTGTTTATTTGGAGATATGGTCTTCAGAACTGTACAAAACACTCAAGCCGAGGTCTAGCTGGTCTATAAGATGCTGTGTTCTCCCCAGGGCTTTTTCAGTGGGTATAGCAGCTACTATCTTGCCAATATTAAGCTAGCAGTTAATATAAAAAGTTGTCAATGTTAGAGGCTCAAATGATCATTTAATCAATTTATATTTATGCAATTCATTTGTACAGTGGGTAGTTTAAGTAACATTGATAAAATGTCAGAAAATATTATAATATTGCGGGCCACTACACAAGGTAGAAGTGGCAACGGTGGAAAAATGTAAACTAGGTTGAACCCCCAAGGCACCGCTAAAGCATCTATCAGCTCTGCCTGGGGATCCACGACCCGTATCTGGGTAGCTTGCATGAGGTCCATCTCTGGCGTCCCCCATCTGTGACAAATCGTCGCAAACACCTCGAGATGGAGAGACCATTAACCCAGATGGAAGGATTGCCTGCTGAGGAAATCTGCTTCCCAGTTGTCCACACCCGGAATGTGGATTGCTGAAAGCCAGCAGTTGTGGGACCGAGAAACCTCCCTCATCGCCAGAGAGCTCCCCCCCCCCCCCCCCCCGGTGGTTGATGTAAGCCACTGAGGTAATGTTGTCTGTCTGGAATCTGATGAAGCTGAACGACCCCAGTAGAGGCCACGCCTTCAGAGCATTGTAGATCGCTCGATGTTCCAGAAAATTGATCGGGAGGAGAAACTCCTCTCGAGACCATTTGCCCTGTGCCATCTTGACACCCCAAACAGCTCCCCATCCTCCCAGACTTGCGTCCGTGGTCACACTCTCCCAGGATGGTCTCAGGAAGGACGTCCCTTGGGACAGTTGTTCCGAATGGATCCACCAAGAGAGGGATTCCCTCGTCCGGTCGTCCAAAGAAATCTGTTGAGATAGGTCTGTATGATCGCCGTTCCACTGTCTCAACATCCATAACTGAAGAGGTCTGAGGTGGAACCTGGCGAATGGAATGACATCAATGCTAGACTCCATGAACCCGATCACCTATATACTCTGAGCCACCGAGGCACTGGAGGAGGACTGAAGGGTAAGACAGGTGGACGCAATCTGCCTGCGTCGCTGATCTGTGAGAAATATCCTCATGGATATAGAATCTATAATCGTTCCCAGGAACTCCACCCTGTTGCTGGGAATAAGGGAGCTCTTTCCTGAGCTTATCTTCTAACCGTGGGATTGGAGCAAAAGAAGAAGAGCCCTCGGGTGATCCTCTGCGAAACTGAACAACGGCGCCTGGACAAGGATGTCGTTCAGATAGGGTGCCACAGTAATTCCTCTGGATCTGGCCACTGCAAGTAGTGCCCCCAAAACCTTTGTGAAGATTCTTGGGGCCGTCACCAGACCAAAGGGAAGGGCCACAAACTGGAAATGTTGGTCTAGGAATGCAAATCTCAGGTACCTGAAGTGATCCCTGTGGATTGGCACATGAAGGTAGGCATCCTTCAAGTCTTTTGTCATCTTTAACTAGGGGCAGAATAAATCTGATCTTTTCCATTTTGAATGATTGAACAGCCAGAAATTTGTTTAAACACTTTAGGTACAGAATCGGGCGGAACGTTCCCGCCTTCTTTGGGACCACGAAAAGGTTTGAATAGCACTCTAGACACCTTTCTGCTGGGGGTACTGGTAAAATTACTCAGAGGGAAAAGAGATCCCTCATACATTCTAGAAAGGTGTCTCTTTTCTGGTCTGGAAGACAGGTTTGACAGGAGGAATCTGCCCCTGAGCGGATGAGATCTGAACCCTATCCTGTATCCTTTGGCGATAACCTCCAGAACCCAAGGGTCCTGAACATCCTGCAACCAGGCTTCTGAGAAGAGGGATAATCTGCCCCCTACTTGGTCCAGAGACCGGTCGGAGGCTGCCCCCTCATGCCGACTTTGTTTCGGCGGGTTTCTTGTTCTGCTTGGACTTATTCCAAGACTGAGCTGGTTTCCAAGTGCCCTAGGACTGATCCGCTTTCGCTTTCTAATTTCTCTTTTCAATATAATTTTTACTTTGCTATATGTATATAATTTATGCAGAATGTATTTTTTCGTATTAAGCTACGTAATCATTTCATATTTCTCTTTATGTACTAGATTCAAATGTGTTTCGACATTCTTTATTAGGTTATATTACCCACATATGTTGTTAATTTTGGTTATTACCCTTTTCTCCTTTAAATGGGCTGTGGACAGTACTAGCTGCATAGCTGTGATCAAGTACGGCAGCCCCGCATGAAACGCGTATGCTAGTATTGCTGTCACTTCTGGTCACTCTGATGCTTTGAGTGATTAGTATACTGTTTGCCCTCTTGGTGTGTTTGCTGGTTTTATGCACAGTTTCAATAAATATTATGTTTTACATAAGCCCGGCTGAGGAATCCCTTCTTCCTTTCCCAGTTTAGCCGGATACACTTTTGCACTTTCGATATACAGCTCATTGCTGTCTATGTGTCTAAGCAGAGGCGCATTTTCTTGGCTCCTGGGGAACGCCGTGGACAGTACAGATACGTCAAGGGTAGGGGGCGTGACATGGTGCACAAGCTGAAGAAACGCTCTCTTCCGGTCGATGCACACGGAGGCTGTAAGCACCGCTTTGTTTTTTGCTATGTTTCTGTTGGCGTTCAGCCTTGTCCGCTAGAAAGGGACGAAAAGTAGATCCCTTAGGCTTAACCTTCTTATCCTGCGGTAGGAAAGTGCCCTTGCCTTCTGTAACCATGGATATGATCGAGTCCAATCCTGGACCGAACAGGATCTTTCCCTGAAATGGAAATATTGGCATCACAAATAAAAGAATTAGCGACTCTCAAGGCCTTAATTCTCTCCTGTATCTCGTCGATGGGAGTCTCCCTCTTGACCATGTCAGACAGAGCTTCACACCAATATGTCGCAGCTCCGGCAACCGCAGCTACCGCCGCTGCTGGCTGAAAAACAAACCCTGTATGTTGAAACATTTTTCTTAACATGTTCTCTAACTTTTATCCAGGAATCGGTGTCCGCTTCGCTAGCGTAGAGATAGCACCATCTACCTTAGGGACAGATCCCCATAGCTCCAGCTGAGAGTCCGGGATGGGGAACAGCTTCTTAAAGGAAGAAGGGGAAAAGGAAGAACCTAATCTTTCCCATTAATTCTTAATAATGTTAGCCATCTTAACAGGAACCGGGAAGGTCTGAGGCACCACCCTGTACTCATATACTTTATCCAGTTTAGGAATCGAAGGTTCCTCCGGTAGTTTTGGTTGCGGAACCTTGAGGGCAGCATGCACTTGCTTCAGTAAAAAGTGCAAATTTTCTATCCTAAATCTAAAGTCAGGCTCCTCAGCAGTCGGAGCTTTAGATGACAGACTCCGACCCAGAAGGAATGTCCTCCGAAAAGTCGGAGTCATCCTTGTCAGCGGATAATCTTTCCGAAATATCCATTGGAGTAGATGACCCCTGGGTTGGATCGCCATATTTGACATTATGCTTGCACTTCGCAGAACGTGGTAAGGCACTAATCACCTTAGACACCGCCGTTTGCAGCTGATACGCAAAATCTGGCGGCCAACGGATCTCTCCCGTAGGAGAAATAGTCGTTCCCTGGGGCGCTGAATGTGTAATCGGAGATGAATGTAGGGAACGCACCTCACGGGGCAAAGAACCTTCAGAGGTGGACTGCTCAGTAGTACAAGACATTCTATTCTTTTTAGATGTCGTAACTTTATCAAGGCATGTGGAACATAGATGAGCAGGCGGATCTACCAGAACCTCCTCACAATAAACACAGGTACTAGACTTTGTTAAAGAGGGAGTATCGTCTAACGCGTCAAGAGTCCTCCATAGCTTGCGCCTTTATTACGGACAAGATGTACTATATATAAAATGGCACCTTTAAAACCTCCAATGGCTGGGGCACTCACCACCTACTATGACCCGAACCAGAGAAACCGCTACGTCTCCTGTAACCGCCAGACAAGCAGAAGTCGATTAGGCCACACCCAGTCAGAAGGAATGCCTCGCAGTACCGCCCCTGCACTAGAGAGAAAAACGCACCAAATCGGCAACGTAAATACTCCCGGAAATTAAACTAAAAGTCCACCCATTGCCAGAGCCTCATCTCACACATATCGCAGCAATGACACAATAGACAATATCATGTATAAATTCCCCCCCCCCCCCCGTTCAATAATCCTCCTACCAGGGATATTAACCTTTGATTCTATAAAGATAAAAGGTATCACACTGTGAAACAATCTTAGCAGAATCTATGCCGTGGAACAGGAACACGGCCTCTCAAGTGTGACAGTGTAGTAGCATCGCTCCTGACATGGACTTCAGTGAGGAAAGCAGGCAGCGAAACTCGTCAACGCTGATTGCTTATGGAGCTGTTAAAATTAGTTGGGATGGTTTCGCAGAAAGACTCTCCCTGCATCTCCGGACTCTAACTTTCACCCAGGCTCTCACTGAGAGGCTGATAGGACTATTTAAAACAACAAGTTTTCGAAGAGTACTACCCTCCATAAGAAACTACTCCGAATATTCCTGTGACGAAAGGCAAAGAATGACTGGGGGATGATGGAAGTGGTGGAGGTATTTAAGCCTTTGGCTGGGGTGTCTTTGCCTCCTCCTGGTGGCCAGGTTCTTATTTCCCACAAGTAATGAATTAAGCCGTGGACTCTCCTCCCCTTTAGATGGATATATATATATATATATATATATATATATATATATATATATATATATATATATAGATAGATAGATAGATAGATAGATATATATATATATCAAAATATCTAATTTTTTAGTAGTGTAGTGATTGTCAATCTCAAAAATTGTACAGAATTCTAACCAAATCAATTACATGCATATGAAAAAAATCTGGTTTGTGGTGGATTATTCATCTTAAATCATAGCTGCACTATAATAAAGCATAAACGCATCAAGAAAAATATATATTTTTTTTTAACTAATTTATTGTTAAGATTAGACTTTTTACATTAAAACACTCCCACAACATAGGAAACACATAAATATTTATATAAGACCCGCTTCTGTATATAAAAAAGCACCTGATCCAAGATAGAATTAAAACGGACATTATACACTAGATTTTTCTTTGCATAAATGTTTTTGTAGATGATCCATTTATATAGCCCATACAGGTTTTTGTTAAAAAAAAAAGTTTTAGGAGACTACTGATGTATAACTCATCCAGCTTGCTCCTGTTTGTGTAAAGGGTCTTTTCATGTGCAGAGGAAGGGGGAGTCTGCTTTTTTTCCTATAGAATCACATGCAGTGGGTGTTCCAGCTAACCTTTTTCAACAGAGCTAAACATATATATAAATTGGTGTATACTGTTCCTTTAACAAAAAAATACAGAAATAAAAAAATGCTACAAGTTTTAACATAGTGGCCCCTACCCCCCTCCCTATCCAACACACACACAAATCTCACCAGTGTAAAATCAAGCTCTATTAGTAACTGTATAAGTTCCTTATCTATCATGCATCCAGTGCAAGCAGAGCCTGATTAGAAATATTGACTCATCTGGGAAATGAATTCACTATAGTGCTTGTTAATACTACAGAAACACCAACACTGTTACAGATTCTGTAGCAGATAGACATGGGACAGAACACAACTGCACAGTTTTTGCACAAAAGGATTCTGCTTTGTATAATTATAGTCTCAATGGTTGCCTGGGACAGCTTTGCCATGTGGGGATTAATGCAGCCTTCTCTGGCAGCCAAAGGGTTAACAGTGAGGGCTTTAAATGCACCAACGACTTACCAATGGTTCAGCCATCACCACTTCAATTTTCTTTTCAGCTTGAACTGCAAATTCTGCAAAGAGGCTCTTGATGACATACTCGCCAGGCTTGACATCTGGGTCGATAGTAATGCTGGACATGACGGCACTTCTCTTTTCCCACGTGCAGTTGTAGGTGGGAGTAACCCTCCGCTTGTTTACACTGCTGGCTGGTGCAGAGGCTGCAGAAAGTACAAACAGAATGTCAGACTTCCGTAATCAGACAAGGCTTACATAATAGTGATCAGCTGCTAGGTTACGCAGAAAGCTTTAATGTGATTAAGATAATTATTCATGGTAACCTAACTAAACAAAGATTATATATGATAAAACACACCAATCAATAGTAAATCAAAATGTGCAAAACTAATTACAAACTTAACCATTTAACAGGGACATTATTGTTTTCCTTGCTACACATATACGAGTATTTTAAAATGTATTACAGAGTGTTTTTGGAAAACATATATTCCTGTGCTGAAAATAAAGCACTTCTTGGTTTTATGCTTGTGGTTCATGTGGGAGTTTTCCTTGGATGTCAACATCTTCTATCCCAAGGACCAGTTATGCACAAACAAGCACTTCTTCTTAGTTTCAAAATCAGTTAAAACAGCTTTAACCAAACATTTTTAAAAAAAATGCAGTTTTATGTCCCTTTAAGCAGTTTACCCCAAAACTTTCTCCCCTTTAAATTGTTCACAATGATCCATTTTACCTGCTAGAATGTATTACAAATTGTTTACAAGTAGCTCCTTTACCCCTATTTTGGCATTTGAAGTAGCTGATTTAGCCTGTGGTATCCATACCTATACTGAAAGTTTCTATACTGAAGTATAGTCTATTGATAAGCCTATGCAAACAGCCAGCAGAATAAATTACACTCTCAGTGGGACACATAAAATGCTAATTCTCCATTTCTCTCTCTAAGTACTGAGCTTAGTATACAGACAAATATAAGATAAGGAAGCAAGTGTGTGTACACAAAGTGATAGCATAATGAGATATATTACCTGCAAGCCCACTGTAATAGGCTGTGGTTTCAAAGCACAAAACCAGCTAATTCATATACATAAATAAACCTGAAAATGCAATTACTCATACATTTTATAATCGCAGCTGGTATAACAAGTCATTGAAAATACATTAATGGTAAAACAATTTTAGAGTGTACTCTAAAGCATTCAATGCTGCATATATCTTGCTAAACCATTGCTCATTTGAATCAAGTAAATATTTTATTCCAGTGAATATTTTTTTTATTTATTTTTTTAAATTTGCCAGTCCTGCCAGTAAAAAAATTCACAGCATGTCTCCAGTGAAAAGCTCAGACAACTTAGATCTAGTGATTCGTTGTAATTACGCAGCCTTGCACAAAGTATATAGTATGCCTGACTATAGAGCATTGTACTAGATGATTTGGTCCGCCAGCTATGAATAATCTTTAATTGCACATAAATTATATTTGTGCTCCAAAACTAAGAGAAAATCATTTTAAATTCTGTAATAATGAAATGCTTGGGGGGGCACTGGACATGACCAGTGAGCCAATTAGTAGCTGCATATGCATGTATTCAACATTCAGTGGCTGTGCCCTACTCTGGAGCTGCAGTGTATTGTTCCCAAGCTGCTCTTTAGCTATGTGTTTTTGCATATGTTAAACTGAGTTGTAAGGTGCATTGATGCTAAAATATAATGCTCTGGAGAATCAGAGCATTTTATTTTAGCTAATCACTTTAAAGGGACAGTATACTGTAAAATAGTTTTTCCCTTAATGTATTTTCAATGACTTTTTATACCAGCAGCAGAGTATACAATGTATAAATGTATATATATATATAATATATGAATTAGCTGGTTTTGTGCTTTTAAACCGCAACCTATTAAAATGGGTTGAGCATGCAGATAATATCAGATCTCATTATGTTATCACTTTGTGTACACACACTTGCTTCCTTATCTTATATTTGTTGTAAAACCAAAGCTTAATACTTAGAGAAGACAATGGAAAATTAATGTTTTATTACTTAACTATCCTGCACCCCACTGGGAGTGTAATTTATGCGGCTGACTGTGTTTACACAGCCTGTATATAGCCTGGATAGAAGACCAGAAACTTTCAGTATAGGTGGGGATACCCCAGGCTAAATCAGTTATTTCAAATGCAGAAATAAGGATAAAGGAGCTAATTGTAAACAATTTAATACACTTAAGCAGGTAAAATGGATAATTGGGAACAATTTAAAATGGGAGAAACAATTTGGGTAAACTTCCCTTTAACTCCTTTACAGGGGGTTAAAGTCAGTTTCCGAGCAGAAATGAACTACAGGAAAATAGCTGAATACATCCAGTGTGCCCATGACAAGAGGAATGTGTGTGTAGCCACCAGCTTGCTCCATCACTAGTACACTGCTGCCCCTGAGCCTACCTAGGTAAAATAATAAAATAAAAAAAGATACCAAGAGAACAAAGTAAAATGTAATAACAGAACGAAATGAAAAAGTCTGACAATTGCATTATCTATCCAAACCAAAAAAGCATAATTTTAACTTTAATGTCCCTTTAAGCAATGAAACCAACAGTCCTCTAAAAACAACTATGAGAGTAGAGCACGTTAAACAGATAATTAGAAATAATAATCACAACACAAAATTGGTAACTACAGTGAAGCGACTACAATTTCCACCAGGGGAATGCTAGGACATCCTAAAGACAATGCAAATAAATTGTAACTTACACATGGGACATCAGAGATCTATGGCTAATTAAAGCATAGAAAGTACAGAGCTGTTAACCCAATAACCAACAAAAAGAATGTTTTTTCCACCAGTAATAAGGCAATATGGATAAAATGCCCCCAACAACCCTATACAAAGTAAGTGAAAATGTCACCTTTACCCTCTCCACAAAAATGATGTTCTAGTGCCTGCCAGTAACAGGTGTGACACTGTCCTTGTAAGGGTACTAAACAAGGGTGGTAGTTTGAAAAAGGAGGGGGGACTATAATAAAAAGGAAAAAAAGATCATAGAAAGTAGTTTAAAAATAGTTAAAGGAGATCTCTAAGTAGTGATCAAGCAGTCACAAGTAGAACGATTTAAAACTCAAGGAAGAAAAGAGCGGACAATACAACAATTGAGAGCCAGAGTGTGACACCAGCAGCACAACAAGATCAGTTTATTACACTATGAAAAAATATATATATATATCACAATTTCAAAAAGTTATATAAAATCATATATAAAAACATGATAGTACCAGCCAATACAGGCTCCTAAATAAATCAAGCAAACCTTTATCTTATAAGGGTACCCTTATTATTATTGATGCAGACTAATATCAGTTCTCAAACTAAATAAATGCTCCCTCTGGCACTTAAAGGGACATAAAACCTAACATTTTTCTTTACGGATACAGATTGATCATACAATTTTAAATAACTTTCCAATGTACTTCTATTATCTAATTTGCTTAATTCTTTTGGCATCCTTTGTTAAAGAAGCCACAATGCACTACTGGGAGTTGCTGAAAGCCAATGGCAAGGTGCATATATGTGCAGCCACCAATCAGCAACTTCTAAATCTAGCTAGGTATTTTTTTTCAACAAGGGAAACAAATTAGATAGAAATAAATTGGACATTTTTAAATTGCATGCTTTATCTAAATCATGAAAGAAAAAAAATGTTGTTTTAATGTCCCTTTAAGTGTTCTTCATAGAATATTTTGTCAGCTGAGTGGCATGAAGTAGCCAGAGTACACTTCTCAATCCCTAGTGGTAGGCAGGGTTGACAGCACTATGTATAAACTGGCTCCAGAATAATGCCAAGGCAAACTGTTTCTTTCCTATGAACCCATGTGTTTAATATATAATCTGGTATTGTTCGTTCTTTTCTTCCTTAAGTTTTAAATTAAGGGCTAGGTTCCCGAAACGGCGCTTTATACATGACCCAGATGTATTGATAATAAAGGTCGCTTTTATCTTCAAAAGTGCTGCTATTTGTGGATATTTGTTGAAGGTTGGACAGCTTCCTTGTATCGACATGCACTACACAGCAGGTGCTGTGCTTATTGGTGTATGAGTTTTAAATAAGTAGTTTTACAAAAAAAGTTTAAATGGGTTTTCAGACTCAAAAAACATAATTTATGCTTACCTGATAAATTTATTTCTCTTGTAGTGTGTTCAGTCCACGGGTCATCCATTACTTATGGGATATATTCTCCTTCCCAACAGGAAGTTGCAAGAGGATCACCCAAGCAGAGCTGCTATATAGCTCCTCCCCTCACATGTCATATCCAGTCATTCAACCGAAACAAGACGAGAAAGGAGAAACTATAGGGTGCAGTGGTGACTGGAGTTTAATTAAAATTTAGAACTACCTCAAAAAAAGACAGGGCGGGCCATGGACTGAACACACTACAAGAGAAATAAATTTATCAGGTAAGCATAAATTATGTTTTCTCTTCTTAAGTGTGTTCAGTCCCTGGGTCATCCATTACTTATGGGATACCAATACCAAAGCTAAAGTACACGGATGATGGGAGGGACAAGGCAGGAACTTTAAACAGAAGGAACCACTGCCTGTAGAACCTTTCTCCCAAAAACAGCCTCCGAAGAAGCAAAAGTGTCAAATTTGTAAAATTTTGAAAAGGTATGAAGTGAAGACCAAGTTGCAGCCTTGAAAATCTGTTCAACAGAGGCCTCATTCTTAAAGGCCCAGGTGGAAGCCACAGCTCTAGTGGAATGAGCTGTAATTCTTTCAGGTGGCTGCTGTCCAGCAGTCTCATAGGCTAAACGTATTATGCTACGAAGCCAAAAAGAGAGAGAGGTGGCCGAAGCCTTTTGACCTCTCCTCTGTCCAGAATAAACGACAAACAGAGAAGAAGTTTGCCGAAAATCTTTAGTTGCCTGTAAGTAGAACTTCAGGGCACGGACTACGTCCAGATTATGCAAAAGACGTTCCTTCTTTGAAGAAGGATTAGGACATAATGATGGAACAACAATCTCCTGATTGATATTCCTATTAGAAACAACCTTAGGTAAAAACCCTGGTTTAGTACGCAGAACTACCTTGTCTGAATGAAAAATCAGATAAGGAGAATCACAATGTAAGGCAGATAACTCAGAGACTCTCCGAGCCGAGGAAATAGCCATCAAAAACAGAACTTTCCATGATAAAAGCTTAATATCAATGGAATGAAGGGGTTCAAACGGAACCCCCTGAAGAACTTTAAGAACCAAGTTTAAGCTCCACGGGGGAGCAACAGTTTTAAACACAGGCTTAATCCTAGCCAAAGCCTGACAAAAAGCCTGGACGTCTGGGTTCTGTGCCAGACGTTTATGCAAAAGAATAGACAGAGCAGAAATCTGCCCCTTTAACGAACTAGCGGATAAACCCTTTTCCAAACCCTCTTGTAGAAAAGACAATATTCTAGGAATCCTAACTCTTGGATTCACACCAATATAAATATTTACGCCATATCATATGGTAAATTTTTCTGGTAACCGGCTTCCGAGCCTGTATTAATTTATCAATAACCGACTCCGAGAAACCACGCTTTGATAGAATCAAGCGTTCAATCTCCATGCAGTCAGCCTCAGAGAAATTAGGCTTGGATGGTTGAAAGGACCCTGAATTAGAAGGTCCTGCCTCAGAGGCAGAGACCATGGTGGACAGGACGACATGTCCACTAGGTCTGCATACCAGGTCCTGCGTGGCCACGCAGGCGCTATCAGAATCACAGATGCTCTCTCCTGTTTGATCCTGGCAATCAGACGAGGTAGCAACGGAAACGGTGGAAACACATAAGCCATGTTGAAAACCCAAGGGGCTGCTAGTGCATCTATCAGCACCGCTCCCGGGTCCCTGGACCTGGATCCGTAACAAGGAAGCTTGGCGTTCTGGCGAGATGCCATGAGATCCAGTTCCGGTTCGCCCCAACGAAGAATCAGTTGAGCAAATACCTCCGGGTGAAGTTCCCACTCCCCCGGGTGAAAGGTCTGGCGACTTAGAAAGTCCGCCTCCCAGTTCTCCACGCCAGGGATGTAGATCGCTGACAGGTGGCAAGAGTGAGACTCTGCCCAGCGAATTATCTTTGAGACTTCTAACATCGCTAGGGAACTCCTGGTTCCCCCTTGATGATTGATGTAAGCCACAGTCGTGATGTTGTCCGACTGAAATCTGATGAACCTCAGTGTTGCTAACTGAGGCCAAGCTAGAAGAGCATTGAATATTGCTCTTAATTCCAGAATGTTTATTGGGAGGAGTTTCTCCTCCTGAGTCCACGATCCCTGAGCCTTCAGGGAATTCCAGACTGCGCCCCAGCCTAGTAGGCTGGCATCTGTTGTTACAATCGTCCAATCTGGTCTGCGAAAAGTCATTCCCTTGGACAGATGAATCCGAGACAACCACCAGAGAAGAGAATCTCTGGCCTCCTGGTCCAGATTTAGTAAAGGGGACAGATCTGAGTAATCCCCATTCCACTGACTTAGCATGCATAATTGCAGCGGTCTGAGATGCAGGCGCGCAAACGGCACTATGTCCATTGCTGCGACCATTAAGCCGATTACTTCCATGCACTGAGCTACTGATGGGCTTGGAATGGAATGAAGGACACGGCAAGCATTTAGGATTTTTGATAACCTGGACTCCGTCAGGTAAATCTTCATCTCTACAGAATCTATAAGAGTCCCTAGAAAGGGAACCCTTGTGAGTGGTAACAGAGAACTCTTTTCCATGTTCACTTTCCACCCATGCGACCTCAGAAATGCTAGAACTATCTCTGTATGAGACTTTGCATTTTGAAAACTTGACGCTTGTATCAGAATGTCGTCTAGGTACGGAGCCACCGCTATGCCTTGCGGTCTTAGTACCGCCAGAAGCGAGCCCAGAACCTTTGTAAAAATTCTCAGGGCCGTAGCTAACCCGAAGGGAAGAGCTACAAACTGGTAATGCCTGTCTAGAAAGGCAAACCTTAGGTACCGATAATGATCTTTGTGAATCGGTATGTGAAGGTAGGCATCCTTTAAGTCCACTGTGGTCATATACTGACCCTCTTGGATCATGGGTAGGATGGTTCGAATAGTCTCCATTTTGAATGATGGAACTCTTAGGAATTTGTTTAAGATTTTTAGGTCCAAGATTGGTCTGAAGGTTCCCTCCTTCTTGGGAACCACAAACAGATTTGAGTAAAATCCTTGCCCTTGTTCCGTCCGCGGAACTGGGTGGATCACCCCCATTACTAGGAGGTCTTGTACACAGTGAAGAAAAGCCTCTTTCTTTATTTGGTTTGCTGATAACCTTGAAAGATGAAATCTCCCTTGTGGAGAAGCTTTGAAGTCCAGAAGGTATCCCTGAGATATAATCTCCAACGCCCAGGGATCCTGGACATCTCTTGCCCAAGCCTGGGCGAAGAGAGAAAGTCTGCCCCCCACTAGATGCGTTTCCGGATAGGGGGCCCTCTCTTCATGCTGTCTTAGGGGCAGAAGTAGGCTTTCTGGCCTGCTTGCCCTTGTTCCAGGACTGGTTGCTTTTCCAACCCTGTCTGTAATGAGCAGTAGTTCCTTCCTGTTTTGGAGCGGAGGAAGTTGATGCTGCTCCTGCCTTGAAGTTACGAAAGTCACGAAAACTAGACTGTTTGGCCTTTGATTTGGCCCTGTCCTGAGGAAGGGTGTGACCCTTACCTCCAGTAATGTCAGCAATAATCTCCTTCAAGCCGGGCCCGAATAAGGTTTGCCCTTTGAAAGGAATATTAAGCAATTTAGATTTAGAAGTTACATCTGCTGACCAGGATTTAAGCCATAGCGCTCTGCGCGCTTGGATGGCGAATCCGGAGTTTTTAGCCGTTAGTTTGGTTAAATGCACAACGGCATCCGAAACAAATGCATTAGCTAGCTTAAGGGCTTTAAGCTTGTTCATAGTCTCATCCAATGGTGCTGTGCGAATAGCCTCTTCCAGAGACTCAAACCAGAATGCCGCTGCAGCAGTGACAGGTGCAATGCATGCAAGGGGCTGTAATATAAAACCTTGTTGAACAAACATTTTCTTAAGGTAACCTTCTAATTTTTTATCCATTGGATCTGAGAAAGCACAACTATCCTCCACCGGAATAGTGGTACGCTTGGCTAAAGTAGAAACTGCTCCCTCCACCTTAGGGACCGTCTGCCATAAGTCTCGTGTGGTGGCGTCTATAGGGAACATCTTTCTAAATATCGGAGGAGGGGAAAAAGGCACACCGGGTTTATCCCACTCCTTGCTAATAATCTCTGTAAGCCTTTTAGGTATAGGAAAAACGTCAGTACACACCGGTACCGCATAGTATTTATCCAGTCTACATAATTTCTCTGGGATTGCGACCGTGTCGCAATCATTCAGAGCCGCTAATACCTCCCCTAGCAATACACGGAGGTTCTCAAGCTTAAATTTAAAATTTGATATTTCTGAATCCGGTCTCCCTGGATCAGATCCGTCACCCACAGAATGAAGCTCTCCGTCCTCATGTTCTGCAAATTGTGACGCAGTGTCAGACATGGCCCTCATATCATCAGCGCGCTCTGTCCTTAACCCAGAGCTATCGCGCTTGCCTCTTAACTCAGGCAAATTAGATAATACTTCTTTCATAACATTAGCCATATCTTGTAAAGTGATTTGTAAGTGCCTAGATGTGCTTGGCGCCACAATCTCACGCACCTCCTGAGCGGGAGGCGAAGGTACTGACACGTGAGGAGAGTTAGGCGGCATAACTTCCCCCTCATTGTCTGGTGATAATGTCTTTACCGGTAAAGACAGACTTTTATTTAAAGTAACATCAATACAATTGGTACACATATTTCTATTGGGCTCCACATTGGCCTTTAAACATAATGAGCAAGCAGATTCATCTGTGTCAGACATGTTTAAACAGACTAGCAATGAAGCTATCAAGCTTGGAAATTTCTTTCAATAAGTTTACAAGCAATATAAAAAACGCTGCAGCGCTTTTAAAAACACAAAAAAACTGTCACAGTTGAAATAACAATGAACTAGTACAGTTATAGCAACCAATTTTAAACAGTAAATGTATGAAATTAGCAGAGGATTGCACCCATTAGCAAAAGGATGATTAACCCCTCAATACCCAAAACGGATAATCAATTTAAGATTTAACGCTTTTCTCACAGTCAAACACACTGTCACAGGTCTGCTGTGACTGATTACCTCCCTCAAAAATGAATTTTGAAGACCCCTGAGCTCTCTGGAGACATCCTGGATCGAAGAGGAAGAAGCAGGAAGACTGTGCTAGAATTTAAACTGCGCAACAAGGCGCTAATAAAGGTCCCTCCCACTCATATTACAACAGTGGGAGACCTGATATAACTGTTTCTATGCAGAAATATATACGTTAGCCATGTGGAAAAAAATCATGCCCAAAAAGATTTATCACCAAAGTACCTCACAAAAACGAATAACATGCCAGTAAACGTTTTAAAAAACAACTTTCCAGTGTTATGTAAGGTTATCACTAAGCCTGCTACCAGTCGCTTCTACTGTAGTTAAGGCTCATACATTTATTTCAGTACTAACAGTATTTAAAGTCAAATTCTAGTCCCTAGAAAATAACTCAACTGCGCATACATTTATCAGCCTGATACCAGTCGCTACTACTGCCTTAAAGGCTGTACTTACGTCATATGGGTAACAGCAGTGTTTTCTTAGTCAATTCCATTCCTAGAAAATATTTTACTGCACATACCTCATTTGTGGGGGACCCCGCACGCTATTCCCTTCTCTGAAGTTACCCCACTCCTCAGAATGTGCGAGAACAGCCAGTGGATCTTAGTTACGTCTGCTAAGATCATAGAAAAAAGCAGGCAGATTCTTCTTCTAAATACTGCCTGAGAGAATAAACAGCACACTCCGGTGCTATTTTAAAATAACAAACTTTTGATTGAAGAATATTAAGTAAAAAAAAAAACCTCCCATCTCCTCTCACAACCTCCTTTGTTGAGACTTGCAAGAGAATGACTGGGTATGACATGTGAGGGGAGGAGCTATATTGCAGCTCTGCTTGGGTGATCCTCTTGCAACTTCCTGTTGGGAAGGAGAATATATCCCATAAGTAATGGATGACCCATGGACAGAACACACTTAACAAGAGAAAAACAAAAACATTTCTTCCACGATTCAGATAGAACATGCAATTTTACACAACTTTCCAATTTACTTCTATTGTCTAATTTTTGTTAAAAAGGAGGGACATAAGCTCAGGAGCCTGCATGTGTCTGGAGCACTATATTGAAACTGTTTTGCAAAAATGTTATTAATTGCAAGAGCACTAGATGGCAGCACTATATTCTGCCATGTAATGCTCTAGACCCTTCCCTATGTATCTTTTCAACAAAGAATACCATGAGAACAAAGCACATTTGATAATAGAAGTACATGGGGGAAAAAAATTAATGTTGTATACTCTGAATCACAAAATAAAGTTTTTGGGTTTCATATACCTTTAAAGTAAGTTATTGGTTAATGCTGCTAGTGAATCGCCAATTGCTAAAACAATTAATGTTTCAATTTGTGGCATTTCCAATTAAAATAAAAATTGTAAAAAAAAAAAAAAAAAAAGTAAAAAAAGTAAATAAATGCATTTTCTATTATAGCTTACAGAAAAAAACAAATTTGCCTAAACAAATTGATGTCTATAATAAATGTCTGGACCATTTGTAATATGATATAATACTTGTGTTCCAGAAACAGAACAAAACTGAAAATGGTTCATATAATTAAAAATATTACATCAACCTTTAAGAGTACTATCCCCCTGGCAAACATTTCTAGAGTTCATGACTGTTAAAGGACCAGTAAGTGCAGTAATTTGTATAATTAAAAGTGTGTGATAAAAGGACAATGCAATAGCACATAGGGGCCGATTTTAATGCAGGCTCGCCGGTAACAGGAGTTAAGAAGTAGCTGTCTTAAGACCGCTGCTCCTTAACTTGTCCGCCACCTCTGGGCGGCCAGCAATCAGCGCGATTGGATACGATCGGGTTAATTGACGCCCCCTGCTAGCGTCCGATTGGCCGTGAAAGTGCAGGGGGCAGCATTGCACAAGCATTTCACAATGTGCGGCTGACATGATCCGCTACAGCGGATCATATTCGTCCGCACAATGTTAAATCGGTCCCTTAGTTTGAACTTCAAATAAGTAGTATCTTTTCTACTACTCCCCCTGTACCGTGTGACAGCCATCAGCCAATCACAAATGCATATTCTGGGCATTCTTGCACATGGTCAGTAGGAGCTGGCGACTCAAAAAGTGTAAAAGACTGTGCACATTTTATTAATGGAAGTAAATTGTTTAAAATTGCATGCTTTAGCTGAATCATGAAAGTTTAATTTTGACTGGAGTGTCCTTTTAAACTCAAACAAGACATATACAGCAAAGGTGTATTCTGTACAGGTCTAAAAAACAGAATTTATGTTTACCTGATAAATTACTTTCTCCAACGGTGTGTCCGGTCCACGGCGTCATCCTTACTTGTGGGATATTCTCTTCCCCAACAGGAAATGGCAAAGAGCCCAGCAAAGCTGGTCACATGATCCCTCCTAGGCTCCGCCTACCCCAGTCATTCGACCGACGTTAAGGAGGAATATTTGCATAGGAGAAACCATATGTTACCGTGGTGACTGTAGTTAAAGAAAATAAATTATCAGACCTGATTAAAAAAACCAGGGCGGGCCGTGGACCGGACACACCGTTGGAGAAAGTAATTTATCAGGTAAACATAAATTCTGTTTTCTCCAACATAGGTGTGTCCGGTCCACGGCGTCATCCTTACTTGTGGGAACCAATACCAAAGCTTTAGGACACGGATGAAGGGAGGGAGCAAATCAGGTCACCTAAATGGAAGGCACCACGGCTTGCAAAACCTTTCTCCCAAAAATAGCCTCAGAAGAAGCAAAAGTATCAAATTTGTAAAATTTAGAAAAAGTGTGCAGTGAAGACCAAGTCGCTGCCTTACATATCTGATCAACAGAAGCCTCGTTCTTGAAGGCCCATGTGGAAGCCACAGCCCTAGTGGAGTGAGCTGTGATTCTTTCAGGAGGCTGCCGTCCGGCAGTCTCATAAGCCAATCGGATAATGCTTTTAATCCAGAAGGAGAGAGAGGTAGAAGTTGCTTTTTGACCTCTCCGTTTACCAGAATAAACAACAAACAAAGACAAAGTTTGTCTGAAATCCTTAGTAGCTGCGAAGTAAACTTTGAGAGCACGAACTACATCCAAGTTGTGCAACAAACGTTCCTTCTTTGAAACTGGATTAGGACACAAAGAAGGCACAACTATCTCCTGGTTAATGTTTTTGTTAGAAACAACTTTTGGAAGAAAACCAGGTTTAGTACGCAAAACCACCTTATCTGCATGGAACACCAGATAAGGAGAAGAACACTGCAGAGCAGATAATTCTGAAACTCTTCTAGCAGAAGAAATTGCAACCAAAAACAAAACTTTCCAAGATAATAACTTAATATCAACGGAATGTAAGGGTTCAAACGGAACCCCCTGAAGAACTGAAAGAACTAGGTTGAGACTCCCAGGAGGAGTCAAAATTTTGTAAACAGGCTTGATTCTAACCAGAGCCTGAACAAAGGCTAGAACATCCGGCACAGCTGCCAGCTTTTTTGTGAAGTAACACAGACAAGGCAGAAATCTGTCCCATCAAGGAACTTGCAGATAATCCTTTTTTCAATCCTTCTCGAAGGAAGGATAGACTCTTAGGAATCTTAACCTTGTCCCAAGGGAATCCTGCAGATTCACACCAACAGATATACCAAATTATGTGGTAATTTTTCTGGTTACAGGCTTTCAGGCCTGAACAAGAGTATTAATAACAGAATCTGAGAACCCTCGCTTTGATAAGATCAAGCGTTCAATCTCCAAGCAGTCAGCTGGAGTGGGTCGAACGGACCTAGAACAAGAAGGTCTGTCAAAGGTAGCTTCCATGGTGGAGCCGATGACATATTCACCAGATCTGCATACCAAGTCCTGCGTGGCCACGCAGGAGCTATCAAAATCACCGACGCCCTCTCCTGATTGATCCTGGCTACCAGCCTGGGGATGAGAGGAAACGGCGGGAACACATAAGCTAGTTTGAAGGTCCAAGGTGCTACTAGTGCATCCACTAGAGCCGCCTTGGGATCCCTGGATCTGTACCCGTAGTAAGGAACTCTGAAGTTCTGACGAGAGGCCATCAGATCCATGTCTGGAATGCCCCACGGTTGAGTGACTTGGGCAAAGATTTCCGGATGGAGTTCCCACTCCCCCGGATGCAATGTCTGACGACTCAGAAAATCCGCTTCCCAATTTTCCACTCCTGGGATGTGGATAGCAGACAGGTGGCAGGAGTGAGACTCCGCCCATAGAATGATTTTGGTCACTTCTTCCATCGCTAGGGAACTCCTTGTTCCCCCCTGATGGTTGATGTATGAACTTGGCCCTCGCTAGCTGAGGCCAAGCTTTGAGAGCATTGAATATCGCTCTCAGTTCCAGAATATTTATCGGTAGAAGAGATTCTACCCGAGACCAAAGACCCTGAGCTTTCAGGGATCCCCAGACCGCGCCCCAGCCCATCAGACTGGCGTCGGTCGTGACAATGACCCACTCTGGTCTGCGGAAGGTCATCCCTTGTGACAGGTTGTCCAGGGACAGCCACCAACGGAATGAGTCTCTGGTCCTCTGATTTACTTGTATCTTCGGAGACAAGTCTGAATAGTCCCCATTCCACTGACTGAGCATGAACAGTTGTAATGGTCTTAGATGAATGCGCACAAAAGGAACTATGTCCATTGTCGCTACCATCAAACCTATCACTTCCATGCACTGCGCTATGGAAGGAAGAGGAACGGAATGAAGTATCCGACAAGAGTCTAGAAGTTTTGTTTTACTGGCTTCTGTCAGAAAAATCCTCATTTCTAAGGAGTCTATTATAGTTCCCAAGAAGGGAACCCTCGTTGACGGAGATAGAGAACTCTTTTCCACGTTCACTTTCCATCCGTGAGATCTGAGAAAGGCCAGGACAATGTCCGTGTGAGCCTTTACTTGAGGAAGGGACGACGCTCGAATCAGAATGTCGTCCAAGTAAGGTACTACAGCAATGCCCCTTGGTCTTAGCACCGCCAGAAGGGACCCTAGTACCTATGAGAAAATCCTAGGAGCAGTGGCTAATCCGAAAGAAAATGCCACGAACTGGAAATGCTTGTCCAGGAATGCAAACCTTAGGAACCGATGATGTTCCTTGTGGATAGGAATATGTAGATACGCATCCTTGAAATCCACCTTGGTCATGAATTGACCTTCCTGGATGGAAGGAAGAAGTTTTCGAATGGTTTCCATCTTGAACGATGGAACCTTGAGAAACTTGTTCAAGATCTTGAGATCTAAGATTGATCTGAACGTTCCCTCTTTTTTGGGAACTATGAACAGATTGGAGTAGAACCCCATCCCTTGTTCTCCTAATGGAACAGGATGAATCACTCCCATTTTTAGCAGGTCTTCTACCCAATGTAAGAATGCCTGTCTTCTTATGTGGTCTGAAGACAACTGAGACCTGTGGAACCTCCCCCTTGGAGGAAGCCCCTTGAACTCCAGAGAATAACCTTGGGAGACTATTTCTAGCGCCCAAGGATCCAGAACATCTCTTTCCCAAGCCTGAGCGAAGAGAGAGAGTCTGCCCCCCACCAGATCCGGTCCCGGATCGGGGGCCCGCATTTCATGCTGTCTTGGTAGCAGTGGCAGGTTTCCTGGCCTGCTTTCCTTTGCTCCAGCCTTGCATAGGTCTCCAGGCTGGATTGGCTTGAGAAGTATTACCTTCCTGCTTAGAGGACGTAGCCCTTGGGGCTGATCCGTTTCTGCGAAAGGGACGAAACTTAGGTTTATTTTTGGTCTTGAAAAGACCTATCCTGAGGAAGGGCGTGGCCCTTGCCCCCAGTGATATCAGAGATAATCTCTTTCAAGTCAGGGCCAAAGAGTGTTTTCCCCTTGAAAGGAATGTCAAGCAATTTGTTCTTGGAAGACGCATCCGCTGCCCAAGATTTTAACCAAGCGCTCTGCGCCACAATAGCAAACCCAGAATTTTTTCGCCGCTAACCTAGCCAATTGCAAGGTGGCGTCTAGGGTGAAAGAATTAGCCAATTTAAGAGCACGAATTCTGTCCATAATCTCCTCATAAGAAGAAGAATTACTAATAATCGCCTTTCCTAGCTCATCAAACTAGAAACACGCGGCTGCAGTGACAGGGACAATGCATGCAATTGGTTGTAGAAGGGAACCTTGCTGAACAAACATCTTTAGCAGACCTTCTAATTTTTTATCCATAGGATCTTGGAAAGCACAACTATCTTCTATGGGTATAGTGGCGCGCTTGTGTAGAGTAGAAACCGCCCCCTCGACCTTGGGGACTGTCTGCCATCAGTCCTTTCTGGGGTCGACTATAGGAAAACAATTTTATAAATATGGGGGGAGGTACTAAAGGTATACCGGGCCTGTCCCATTCTTTACTAACAATGTACGCCACCCGCTTGGATATAGGAAAAGCTTCGGGGGGCCCCGGGGCCACTAAGAACTTTTCCATTTTACATAGTGGTTCTGGAATGACCAGATAATCACAATCATCCAAATTGGATAACACCTCCTTAAGCAGAGCGCGGAGATGTTCCAACTTAAATTTAAAAGTAATCACATCAGGTTCAGCTTGTTGAGAAATGTTTCCTGAATCTGAAATTTCTCCCTCAGACAAAACCTCCCTGGCCCCCTCAGATTGGTGTAGGGGCCCTTCAGAAACCATATCATCAGCGTTCTCATGCTCTACAGAATTTTCTAAAACAGAGCAGTCGCGCTTTCGCTGATAAGTGGGCATATTGGCTAAAATGTTTTTGATAGAATTATCCATTACAGCCGTTAAATGTTGCATAGTAAGGAGTATTGGCGCGCTAGATGTACTAGGGGCCTCCTGTATGGGCAAGACTGGTGTAGACGAAGGAGGGGATGATGCAGTACCATGCTTACTCCCCTCACTTGAGGAATCATCTTGGGCATCATTTTTACTAAATTTTTTTATGACATAAAATACATATAGTTAAATGAGAAGGAACCTTGGTTTCCCCACAGTCAGAACACAATCTATCTGGTAGTTCAGACATGTTAAACAGGCATAAACTTGATAACAAAGCACAAAAAACGTTTTAAAATAAAACCGTTACTGTCACTTTAAATTTTAAACTAAACACACTTTATTATTGCAATTGCGAAAAAGTATGAAGGAATTGTTCAAAATTCACCAAAATTTCACCACATTGTCTTAAAGCCTTAAAAGTATTGCACACCAAATTTGGAAGCTTTAACCCTTAAAATAACGGAACCGGAGCCGTTTTTATATTTAACCCCTTTACAGTCCCTGGAATCTGCTTTGCTGAGACCCAACCAAGCCCAAAGGGGAATACGATACCAAATGATGCCTTCAGAAAGACTTTTCTATGTATCAGAGCTCCACACACATGCAGCTGCATGCCATGCTGTCCTCAAAAACAAGTGCGCCATACCGGCGCGAAAATGAGGCTCTGACTATGATTAGGGAAAGTCCCTAAAGAATAAGGTGTCTAAAACAGTGCCTGCCGATATAATCATATCAAAATACCCAGAATAAATGATTCCTCAAGGCTAAATAAGTGTTAATAATGAATCGATTTAGCCCAGAAAAAGTCTACAGTCTTAATAAGCCCTTGTGAAGCCCTTATTTACTATCTTAATAAACATGGCTTACCGGATCCCAAAGGGAAAATGACAGCTTCCAGCATTACATCGTCTTGTTAGAATGTGTCATACCTCAAGCAGTAAGAGACTGCACACTGTTCCCCCAACTGAAGTTAATTGCTCTCAACAGTCCTGTGTGGAACAGCCATGGATTTTAGTTACGGTGCTAAAATCATTTTCCTCATACAAACAGAAATCTTCATCTCTTTTCTGTTTCTGAGTAAATAGTACATACCAGCACTATTTTAAAATAACAAACTCTTGATTGAATAATAAAAACTACAGTTAAACACTAAAAAACTCTAAGCCATCTCCGTGGAGATGTTGCCTGTACAACGGCAAAGAGAATGACTGGGGTAGGCGGAGCCTAGGAGGGATCATGTGACCAGCTTTGCTGGGCTCTTTGCCATTTCCTGTTGGGGAAGAGAATATCCCACAAGTAAGGATGACGCCGTGGACCGGACACACCTATGTTGGAGAAATAAAGAAGGAATGTACAGAGCAGCCCTACTGCAGCTACACTCAGCATGTATTAATAAAACAATGCTTTCTCCTTTATTATTGTTCAAACAGTATATCAAAAGTTGAATAACATTTCAAAGAAATATCCTGCACCAGTTTCCTTGCATGGAACATATAAGAAACGGGCATTTTTTGCTGCAAATAGATGAGACTGCTTTAATGTCCTTCCAAATAAAATAGATGTGTTTCACGTGCTTAGTTAGGAATGTATAATCTTCTATAGCATATACAGAATATTTATAGAAGGTAGCTACGATTTAGCAGGCATGTATCTTGCTCTCCAACACCGACAACATGTTGGTTTGGCTAGAAATCTAATGCTGGATCTTTTTTATTCTTCTTAATATATCTACACACTAATTCACTAAATCATTTCCTATAAAACACAGTGGGCAGATGACTTCCTCATTTTCTGTCTGGCCCCTAAGGTTTCACATTGCTGCTCGGAACACAAAACGTTTTACTTTTTTAAATATCCCTAATGTGAGACAATCTGGGACCGCACTTTATATTTCAAATCAGGTGTGATAGTGGTGTGGCCTTTGAAAATCAAAAAGGAGCACTGTGTATTGATAGAAGACAATCAGGCACTTTTAATCGGCTCATGGGCTACAACAAAGTGCTCCTGTGATTTTTAATCATGGCCTGCCTGTGACTGCAGATGATTGTGCCAGTATCATACACCATTTTCTTTTGCCTATAAGCCACCCCATCATCAGAACTTGCACAGTGCATATGACCTCCTTAAAGGGACAGTCAACACCAGAATTTTTGTTGTTTAAAAAGAGAGATAATCCCTTTATACACACTCCCCAGTTTTGCATAATCAACATAACTATGATGTGATTAACTTGTATCTAAGCATCTTCTGACAACCCCCTGATCACATGACATTTTATTTATTATCTATTGACTTTCATTTTAGCCAATTAGTGCAGTGTCTGGCTTAAGCCACGGGCGTGATCACAATGTTATCTATATGGTTTACATAAACTAGCTCTCCCCTGTTGTGAAAAGCAAATAAAAAAGCATGCGACAAGAGGCGGACGTCAAGGGCTTAGAAATTAGCATATGAATCTCCTAGGTGTAGCTTTCAACTAAGAATACCAAGAGAACAAAGCAAAATTGGTGATAAAAGTAAATTGGAAAGTTGTTTAAACTCACATGCCCTATTTGAAACCTGAAAGGTTTTTTTGGAGTTGACTGTCCCTTTAAAGGAACATGAAGCCCATTTTTTTTCTAAGGAGCTGCCAATTGGTGGCTGCACATATATGCCTCGTGTTATTGACATACACATGCGCATTGTTGTTTCTTCAACAAAGGATAATAACAGAATGAAGCAAATCAGATAATAGCAACACATTGGAAAAGTTGTTTAAAATTGTATGCTCTATCTGATCATGAAATAAACATTTGGGGTTTTATGTCTCCTTAAAGGGACATTAAACACTAAATACATGCTAGATAGAATGATGCATTCAAAGAAAAGATTAGTCCATGACTAACATGTAAATGTATTTTTTAAAGTTTCATTAGTTGTTTAAAAAGTGACAAAATAAGTGTAAAGTTTTAGTGTCTATAAAACACTGGGAGATGCCATGTTGCAAATTGTGTTACCTTCTCTGCTGTGGCCAATTAGGGACAGTTATACATAGGTCAGAGTGTGCATCCAATGGTTGTGCTAGATTTAACAGTGTTCTGCACTTCCATTTATAACAGGAACTGAAAAGTTCACAATTTCAGAATAGAATTACAGGCAAAGAGGACAAAATAAATAATTAAAGTATATTGCAGAGTTGTTTTATTATATACAATTTATCATTTTATATTACCATCTCAAAGTGTTTAATGTCCCTTTAATTACAAGACATTTATGTTGTGTTGCTATAGAACAGTGATGGCTAACCTTGGCACTCCAGATGTTACAGAACTACATTTCCTATGAAGCTCAGGCTCTCTAAAGTCCAGTAAAGCATCATGGGAAATGTAGTTCTTTAACATCTGGAGTGTAATGCTCGTGGGATACTCCTCTATCAGACCGAACTCGGAAAGAAGTCTTGTTATCCCGGCATCGAGTCGGAATGATAGGAAATATCCCAGAGCAGAGAAAGTTAGTAAGATGAGGAAGGCGGCACTCACCACAGGCTGGACAGTCCCCAGTGGCAACGGCAGGGTAGTCTAAGGAAAAACCACTAGATTGGTTAGGCAGTCAGGGTTTGGCAGAAGCAGTCCAAGGGCACACCACTAGAAGGGTCAGGCAGGCAGGATTTGGCTACAGTAAAGCAGTCCAAGGGCACACCACTAGAATGGTCAGGCAGGCAGGATTTGGCAACAGTAAAGCAGTCCAGCAATTTAGGGGTTAACAGGCAGAGTAGTCAGGCAAGCAGAGTTTCAGTAGCAGTAAATCAATCCAGCAATTTAGGGGTTAACAGTCATAGTAGTCAGGCAAGCAGAGTTCAGCAACAGTAAAGGCAATCCGAGAATAAACGATCTATCACACCCAGGAGCACACAAGGTAACACCTATACTTGGGCAGTGCTAGATTTATAAGAAGGGATTTAAATAGGCACAGGATTCGCGCCCAGGACCGGAAAGGAGCGTGCCCCTGGCAACGAGCAGGGAAGGAGACGCTGCACCCCTAGCAATGGCTAGAGCGGTGCGGCATGACATGGAGGGCCAAGATTCACCATTACTGCTACAGAATAACATCATAACATTTTTTTAAAAAATAGCATCCTTTTTACTGCAATTATTTTTCAATAGTGCAAATCCACCCATCATTTGCTTTATTTGAAGCAGCCAATCTGAGCTTTAATCAACAGACAACAAAGCTAGCCACTGTCATAAAGTTGCATTATCTGCTAAAGGCAATTAGTTATTTATGTAGCAGAGTTAGCCTTGAGAAGTTGCTCAAATTTCTGAGCTAAACAACATAAGGTGGCAAAATACATAATGAAAATATATTGTAAAGTTGTTTCATCATGCATAGCTAAATATATTAAAATCTTTAAAATAAATAAATGAATGAATAAATAAACCCCTCTATATTCATTTTCATTCCAAATTGTCACCTTCTCAACGTTTCTGGCACCAGTTTTATCAGCGTCAATAACGTTGCAAGAAACTATAACAAGCATTAATCAACCATTTTAAATAAATATTAAATGTTTTATATTTTTACAGCTGTATAGAGGCCAAAAAGATATATATGTTTAGAAAGAAAAATTGTCTCTAACTAAAATTATCATCACTGAATGCGTCACATTGAACCTGGTTTAGGAAAAAAGAGAAATGCTTTGTATAATTTGCTTGTACTCGCTTACTACCCATTCTTTAAAATTCTGGACTCTGGAGCAAACTCAAAGAGTGATTTCAGTGTTGGGAGAATGACATATATTTAGCAAGTGTGAAAGAACACAAGTTTTGTTATAATGGTATTGGGACATTTTAAATGCAGTACATTTCAAACTCCATTAGACACATTTTTAAAAAATTTTTTTGTAGTAAAACAGATCTGCTTAAAGGGACACTCAATCAAAATAAAACTTTCATTAATCAGATAGGGCAGCAATTTTAAACAACTTTCCAATTTACTTCCATTAACAAAATGTGCACAGTCTTTATGTTTAAACTTTTTGAGTCACCAGCTCCTACTGAGCATGTGCAAGAATAAGCGTGTATGCATTTGTGAATGGCTGATTGCTGTCACATGGTACGTGTATGCATTTGTGATTGGCTGATGGCTGTCACATGGTACAGTGGGAGTGGAAAAAGACAATACTTAAAGGGACACTGAACCCAAAATTGTGCTTTCGTGATTCAGATAAAGCGTGCAATTTTAAGCAACTTTCTAATTTACTCCTATTATCAATGTTTCTTCGTTCTCCTGCTATCTTTATATAAAAAAAGAAGGCATCTAAGCTTTTTTATTGGTTCAGAACTCTGGACAGCAGTTTTTGATTGGTGGATGAATTTATCCACCAATCAGCAAGGACAACCTAGGTTGTTCACCAAAAATGGGCCGGCATCTAAACTTACATTCTTGCATTTCAAATAAAGATTCCAAGAGAATGAAGAAAATTTGATAATAGGAGTAAATTAGAAAGTTGCTTAAAATGTCATGCTCTATCTAAATCACGAAAGAAAAAATTTGGGTTCAGTGTCCCTTTAAAATTGTCAGAAAAAAAAATCTACTTCTCATTTGAAGTTCAGACTAAGTGCTATTGCATTGTCTTGTTATCTTGCATTTGTTGATTATGCAAATCTACTGTGTTGACTGGTCCTTTAAGTGATACCTTTTTACTGCACATGCTCACTTACATTTAGTCTCTGGTCATACAGAGCAAAACAGGTAAACATACTAATGATTTGCAAAACCAAAAGAAGTAAAAATTCAAATGCTTTTTAAATATATTCTTTTGTGCATGGAGCTCTCATTTGCAATGGAATATGTAATACACACTATACATACTGTATATAACAAACTGACCAAAGTGTCCGTGACAAATGTGCTTCTTTATTTCCATAATAAACAAACAAGCTTAGAAAAGAAGCTACCTTTAAGTAAGCAAACCAATGAAAATTTACATTATCACACACACCAACATTAAATAAGAAAAGACTTAAAGGGACAGAAAATAATATGTATGCATATTGTCTTTTAAAAGGATTAATCTTACCTGTTAAGATGGCAAATGAAGGTCCCCTGTGTCGGGTTTTTTTT
The DNA here is from genome assembly GCF_027579735.1 of Bombina bombina. Lineage (NCBI taxonomy): Eukaryota > Metazoa > Chordata > Amphibia > Anura > Bombinatoridae > Bombina > Bombina bombina. The sequence goes on along the minus strand of NC_069500.1, from coordinate 1,226,996,987 downwards.
TTAAGCTATTAATTGTCGGGTTTTTTTTTTAAGCTATTAATTTAGCTAGCAGTACAGCCAATAAGAAATGTCATGCTCCTGACACTGTCCTCATTTTTTAGCTAGTAGGGCAGCCTAGAAACAATTATATGCACATACACTAGCCTACAAGCTAGGGATTATCCCAGGAACACAGACTATGCAATATATCAGTGCTATCTGTATATTTCATATTGCCTTTCCTGCAAGTTGAAGTATTATAATAATAATAATAATAATAATAATAATAATGTGGCCGTGGGGAGTCTTCTTTGGTAACACTAAAAGGGCAGTATTATGGTACCCAGGATATTGGTGTTGGGTGGAAAGCCATAATAAAAACTAAATCCTTGCTTATTGGTTAGACCAGAGGCTGAACACTGTGCTAAAGCATTATAATAAAATGACCAAGCTAATACTAATTACCTGCAGCCCACCGTCAAGCACATACCCCCCACATCAGATGAGATCTCTGGCCCTGCAGCTTTCATTTAGTTTTATATCCGCTTTACATTTCAGACCCCTGTCCCTAAATATTGTAGAATTGCATAATCAATAAAAACATATTTAAAGACAATGCAATATCAGTTAATTGAATATATTTTTTTTAATTGCATGCTCTATCTGAATCATGAAAGTTTAATTTTGAATTTTGTCTCTAATATTTCACAGACTGCACCGAAGGTCCTGTGCAGGTGGAGTTGAGAGGAGAATATTGCTAGGCCTGGCTGCCACACCTCCTGGAAGACAGACAGAAACGCAGTGGAACCCTCAAATTGTCATTAAAAACTCCTTAGTGCTAGTGCTGTACAACCACAGACTCCTAGATATGTTGTCTCCAAACATTTTAATATAAATTATATTTTAAGAATGGCCATGCTCAGTTGGTGAAAATTTATTTTCCAACCATTTTTATACCCCTATTTCTCATCCTAATGTCACACACCTTTTTCCTCTACACACCCCCCTCTGACTTTTTATATTCAAATCAACATATTTTCAACATCACCATTTGCATACAGATATACCTTATTTTAGAAATATCTAGACAAAAACACACTCTACTTCCCTGTGGTTTTCAATGACTTATCTGACTTTTGTAATTAGCTACATGACTTGGAGTGTTTATTACAGCTGTAAAACAATACAGCGCTGGAGTTTCCTTTCACACTCCAGGGGCGTTTGATCACAGAATTCCCACATAGCAGAAGACCAAACAAAGGGAACATTGTATATTGAATGTGAATTGTGTTTCATGAGCAGTGAATGTGGTGTTTTGTTTTGTTTTCTATCATATGTAAACATACCAAAAAAGAGACCTCATTCCGCAGAAATGTAGAATTTTTCATTGTTTGGATTCCTACTGGCTCCTATTTCTCAGTAGTCCATAGGGAGTATACTGCTTGTTCTTGGATATTTCTTATTTTAAATCACAGTTAAAGGGACAGTAAACAATACATAATTTAAAATGTCAATTCTGAGGACATAACCCCTACATATTTCTTTCATGATTCAGACAGAGCATGCAATTTTAAACAACTTTCCAATTTACGTCTATTATCAAATTTTCTTAGTTTTCTTATCCTTTGTTGAAAAGCAGGTATGTAAGCTAAGGAGTGTGTGTGTGTGTCTGCAACAATTCCATACATTGGCCAGAGCACTATTTCCTGCCATGTAGTACTTGAGGTATGTGCACGCTACCTACCTAGGTATCTCTTCAACAATGAATAACATGAGAATTAAACAAATTTGATAACAGAAGTAAATTGGAAATTTTTTTACAATTTAATTCTCTATCTGAATGAACGAAAAATTTGTGTTTCATATCCCTGTAAGTTTGATTTTTTTCTCAATTATGTGAGCTGATAATTGGTTTCAGCCAAGACCATAAGAGATTCAAAACAATGGACAGTTTACTAACATAAGCCGTGTTCTCCACATTACATTTTGTTTGCCAGGTGGCATTATGAAGTAGCTCGGTAGCAGCAGTGTAACACTTTTTAACCTTTTAATGCCGTTATATTCCGTCACAACGGCACTGGGCTTTAAAGCCGTTATGATGGAATACAATGTCATTGCAAACGGCTGTCCTGAAGCCTACTAGACTTGCAGGATTTGATTGCGGTCTGGAGGGCATTCCTAGCATCTTAGGGACGCCCCCCAGACCTGATCCCATAATTGAAATCTTACAATCTTTTGCACGATCGCGTGATTTCAATTTGTCTACGCTGTTCTGATGTAGACTTTTTAACCCGGTCATGAAAGGGTTAATATTATAAGATTTTTAAAGGGACAGTAAAGTCAAAATTAAACTTTCAGAATTCAAATAGGGCATGCGATTTAAAACAACTTAAATTTATTTCTGTTATCAAATTTGCTTCGTTCTCTGGGTATCCTTTATTGAAGAGCTCAGGAGTGTGAGTGTGTATATATATATATCTTCAGATCTTCATGAAAACGGAGGCGGAGAGGGAGAATGAGAGGCGGACCAGTGTGCGGTCCTGAGAATGCCTGCAAAACGGCCATTTTGGAAGAGATTGAAGAGTGTGTGGGAGTCCTCTGGGAGTGTTGTAACGGTGGTCAAGCGGTGGTGGGACAGCTCAAAGTTGTGAGAAATAAAGTAAATATTTTTAGAAAAAAACTTTAAAGAGCCTTACTGATTTTTTTTTTTTTTTTTAAACATCTGTGACGCATAACATTGAGTTTGATTACATATTACAATAATACAATATATTTTATTTATAAATGTTCATTAAGGGTTGCTTGTAGGATGTATTGTGAAGTGAATTGTAAAATATAATATATTCAACATGATGTTACCAAAATATATATAAATAATATCTATTACGTACTACTCTATCATCTATCTAGTAGATAGATTATAGAGGATGAATAATATATAGTTAGTTACTTGCTAGATAGATGATAAATGTAATATTATATTTATTATTTAATATATAATTTAGTTGAGTCAAGTGTAGATTCCCAGAAGATAGATCATCAGTCATCAGTAGTAGTACACAGTGGTGCAGTGTTCTTATTTTGATATTTTTCCTCTAATTATAAGTGTTAATTTTTATGCTCCAAGATTGTATTGGACATTGAGAAACATATACAGTAAGATTCTGTAGTGTTAAATAAACGTTTTATTGAAAAATTAAGGTGTTATAGTAATTTTTAATAAAATCGCTATTAAAAAATCGCTATTAAATCTGCCAACTCATAACAGGTAAAATCTGCAGTCTTCATGTAAAATAGACCAGAGACTGTAAATACTGTTGTCCCTTTGTTGTCCCTTTGCTTTTCTCAAAGTTACAGAGCAGAATATATCAACCAATAATCAATGAGTACCAGCACTTTTTTCTGTGTGTGTGTGTGTGTGTGTATGTGTGTGTGTGTATGTGTGTGTGTGTGTATGTGTGTGTGTGTATGTGTGTGTGTGTGTATGTGTGTGTATGTGTGTGTATGTGTGTGTGTGTATGTGTGTGTGTGTGTGTATGTGTGTGTGTGTGTATGTGTGTGTATGTGTGTGTGTATGTGTGTGTGTATGTGTGTGTGTGTGTGTGTATGTGTGTGTGTGTATGTGTGTATGTGTGTGTATGTGTGTGTGTGTATGTGTGTGTATGTGTGTGTATGTGTGTGTTTATGTGTGTGTGTATGTGTGTGTGTGTGTGTATGTATGTGTGTGTGTGTGTGTGTGTGTGTGTATGTGTGTGTGTGTGTGTGTATGTATGTGTGTATGTGTGTGTATGTGTGTGTGTGTATGTGTGTGTGTGTGTGTGTATACTGTCTCCAGATCTCCAGGTTAATAGGCTAATCATTCATATTTGATACATTTTTCAGCTGTTTTTTTATTGAAAGTGAAATAGCTATCACCGTTATAATAACAATTTAAATAGCTTTATTAAAATAAAAATAACATATTTCATTTTAATGCTTGCCCCTCCCTCCATAAACTTAAGTCAGTGTGCACTTGAAACTTAGTATGGGTTGATTCTGTCTACATGAATTTGCAGGGGAGAAATGGTGTTAAAGGGACATTAAAGTCAAAATTAGCCTTCCTTGATTCAGAGAAAACACAATTGTTAACAATTTTCCAATTTACATCTCTTACCTAATTTGCTTTGTTCCCTTGGTATCTATTGTTGAAAAGAATACATAGGTAGGCTCAGAAGCAATTCACTACTGTGAGCTAGCATGTCACCTAGCATGTTCAGTTAGGCCCCAGTAGAGCATAGCTCTCCTTCAACAAAGGATACCAAGAGAATGAATCAAATTTGATAATAGAAAGAAATCAGAAATCTTTTTAAGGGCTATTTCTCAACTCTGTATGTTTATTTTATAACATTTTTGCGGTGAAGAAGGGGCATCTTATTTCTGCAGACACAAATTCAAAGTTTTCATAGCCAGGTCAATTTCCTACTGTTCTGGCAATGTTCCCCAAGTCTGAGAACCAGATAAAGACCCAGTCATGACCAGCCCAATCTCCAGACCTGAACCCCAATGAAACCCTCTGGAATGTGATCAAGAGGAAGATGGATGGTCACAAGTCATCAAACAAAGCAGAGCTGCTTGAATTTTTGTGCCAACAGCAACATGACAGCCTAGTAGAGAGCAAGCCAAGACACATGCAACCCATGATTTAAAATCAGGGTTATTCCACCAAATATAGATTTCTGAACTCTTGCCAAGTTAAAACATTAGTATTGTTTTTTTGTTTTTTTTAAATGAATATAAACTTGTTTTCTTTGCATTATTCGAGATCTGAAAACACTGAATCTTTTTAGTTATTTTGACCAGTTGTCAAAAAAATGCTCTAAATCTGCGGTCGCCAACCAGTGGTCCGTGGACCACTGGTGGTACACGAGAAGATGTTGTTGGTCCCTGACACCATCAAGCAGGAATTAATCTTCTCTGATGGTGTCACCCTCGTTGTGCCGCAACTCCCTACAGCGCCTGGCTGGACATCAATGAAAACCGACGGTGGAGGAGTTAAATTACAATCTCTCTACGCATGTTGTGTAGTACTGCGCAACTTGCGTAGCTAGATTGTATATTTAACTCCGCCTGCCCGATGCGCTGCTAGAGAGGTTGATATAGTCTTGGCTTAAAATAGTGGAATTATAGTATAAATAAAAAGAAAATCTTAAAAAAAAATTCTTATATTTCATTTATTTTCTTCCCTTTACCTGTCTCTTTGTAGTAGTTTTCCTAATTCCTTCAGATGGACTTACATCATTGTTTGTCTTCCTCCCCTCCATTTTCTTTTTTTTAATTAAATATTAATTATTGTTCATTCTAATAATTTTCCCGCGCACAAAGCCATTCCACCTGAATTCCAGTAATTTCCATCTAGCAGATCAGCCATATCCCACCAGTATTATAGTAATTGCCAGTAACATCAGTCGTGGTTAGCTCATATTCATATTGAGAGCTTTCTGATATAAACTTAATTTAAAGGGACAGTCTACACCAGAATTTTTATTGTTTTAAAAGATAGATAATCCCTTTATTACCCATTTCTCAGTTTTGCATAACCAACACAGTTATAATAATATACTTTTAACCTCTGTGATTATCTTGTATCTAAGTCTCAGCAAACTGCCCCTTTTTTCAGTTCTTTTGACAGACTTGCAGTCTAGCCAATAAGTGCCTGCTTCCAGATAACTTCACGTGCACGAGCACAGTGTTATCTATATGAAATATGTGAACTAACACCCTCTAGTGGTGAAAAACTGTTAAAATGCAATCTGAAAGAGGTGGGCTTCAAGGTCTAAGAAATTAGCATATGAACCTCCTAGGTTAAGCTTTCAACTAAGAATACCAAGAGAACAAAGCAAAATTGGTGATAAAAGTAAATTCGAAAATTGTTTAAAAATACATGCTCTATCTGAATCATGAAAGTTTATTTTGGCCTAGACTGTCCCTTTAAGACTCCAATGTCTGTGCATGATCATAAGTAGTTTTGAACAATTCCTAACTGGGGAGATAACCTGGAAGTCTTGTGGTCCTTTTAAACATAGTTCTTTTTTTCCCACTTTCTGCCTCTCTGTTTGCAGCTCAAAAGTTGGCACTCACCTTTCATCTGTCATTCGGACAGAGTATTCTCTCAGTTCTGTTATTCAGTTAGTTAATTTCAAAAAAATATTCTTAAAAATGTGTAAATATATACATAATGTAAACTTAGCTATGGTTATACTAGTTATGTACAGTATGTGTGTGTGAATGTAAATATATATATATATATATATATATATATACATACATACATATATACATACACATATACATATATATATATATATATATACAAAATTTATGCTTACCTGATAAATTCCTTTCTCCTGTAGTGTGGTCAGTCCACGGGTCATCATTACTTCTGGGATATTAACTCCTCCCCAACAGGAAGTGCAAGAGGATCACCCAGCAGAGCTGCTATATAGCTCCTCCCCTCTACGTCACACCCAGTCATTCGACCGAGAATCAACGAGAAAGGAGAAGCCAAAGGGTGCAGTGGTGACTGGAGTATAATTTAAAAATTTAGACCTGCCATAAAAACAGGGCGGGCCGTGGACTGACCACACTACAGGAGAAAGGAATTTATCAGGTAAGCATAAATTTTGTTTTCTCCTGTTAAGTGTGGTCAGTCCACGGGTCATCATTACTTCTGGGATACCAATACCAAAGCTAAAGTACACGGATGACGGGAGGGACAGGCAGGCTCTTTATACGGAAGGAACCACTGCCTGAAGAACCTTTCTCCCAAAAACAGCCTCCGAAGAAGCAAAAGTGTCAAATTTGTAAAAAGTATGAAGAGAAGACCAAGTTGCAGCCTTGCAAATCTGTTCAACAGAAGCCTCATTCTTAAAGGCCCAAGTGGAAGCCATAGCTCTAGTAGAATGAGCTGTAATTCTTTCAGGAGGCTGCTGTCCAGCAGTCTCATAAGCTAAACGTATTATGCTACGAAGCCAAAAAGAGAGAGAGGTAGCCGAAGCTTTTTGACCTCTCCTCTGACCAGAATAAACGACAAACAGGGAAGACGTTTGTCGAAAATCCTTAGTTGCCTGTAGATAAAATTTCAGGGCACGGACTACATCTAGATTGTGTAGAAGACGTTCCTTCTTCGAAGAAGGATTAGGACACAAAGATGGAACAAAAATCTCTTGATTGATATTCCTGTTAGTGACCACCTTAGGTAAGAACCCAGGTTTAGTACGCAGAACTACCTTGTCTGAATGAAAAATCAGATAAGGAGAATCACAATGTAAGGCAGATAACTCAGAGACTCTTCGAGCCGAGGAAATAGCCATTAAAAACAGAACTTTCCAAGATAACAGCTTGATATCAATGGAATGAAGGGGTTCAAACGGAACACCCTGTAAAACATTAAGAACTAAGTTCAAACTCCATGGTGGAGCAACAGTTTTAAACACAGGCTTGATCCTAGCCAAAGCCTGACAAAAAGCTTGAACGTCCGGAACCTCTGACAGACGTTTGTGTAAAAGAATGGACAGAGCTGAAATCTGTCCCTTTAAGGAACTAGCGGATAAACCCTTTTCTAAACCTTGACAAATGAAATCTCCCTTTTGGGGGAGAGGATTTGAAGTCCAGAAGATATCCCTGAGATATGATCTCTAACGCCCAGGGATCCTGGACATCTCTTGCCCAAGCCTGGGCGAAGAGAGAAAGTCTGCCCCCCACTAGATCCGTTTCCGGATCGGGGGCCCTCGATTCATGCTGTCTTAGGGGCAGCAGCAGGTTTTCTGGCCTGCTTGCCCTTGTTCCAGGACTGGTTAGGTCTCCAGCCTTGTCTGTAGCGAGAAACAGCTCCTTCTTGTTTTGGAGCAGAGGAAGTTGATGCTGCTCCTGCCTTGAAATTACGAAAGGAACGAAAATTAGACTGTCTAGCCTTAGGTTTGGCTCTGTCTTGAGGCAGGGCATGGCCTTTACCTCCTGTAATGTCAGCGATAATTTCTTTCAAACCGGGCCCGAATAAGGTCTGCCCTTTGAAAGGTATGTTAAGTAATTTAGATTTAGAAGTAACGTCAGCTGACCAGGATTTTAGCCACAGTGCTCTGCGTGCCTGAATGGCGAATCCGGAATTCTTAGCCGTAAGTTTTGTTAAATGTACTACGGCATCTGAAACAAATGAATTAGCTAGCTTAAGTGTTTTAAGCTTGTTTGAAATCTCATCTATAGTTATTGAGTCAAGAGTCTCTTCCAGGGACTCGGACCAAAAAGCGGCCGCGGCCGAGACAGACGCAATACATGCAAGGGGTTGCAATATAAAACCTTGTTGAACAAACATTTTCTTAAGGTAACCCTCTAATTTTTTATCCATTGGATCTGAAAAGGCACAGCTATCCTCCACCGGGATAGTGGTACGCTTAGCCAGAGTAGAAACCGCTCCCTCCACCTTAGGGACCGTCTGCCATAAGTCCCGTGTGGTGGCGTCTATTGGAAACATTTTTCTAAACACAGGAGGGGGGGGAAAGGGTACACCGGGCCTATCCCACTCCTTAGTAATTATCTCTGTAAGCCTCTTAGGTATAGGAAATACGTCAGTACTCGCCGGTACCGCATAGTATCTATCCAGCCTACATAATTTCTCTGGGATTGCAACGGTGTTACAATCATTCAGAGCTGCTAATACCTCCCCTAACAGTACACGGAGGTTTTCGAGTTTAAACTTAAAATTAGAAATGTCTGAATCCATTCTATTGGGATCAGAACCGTCACCTGCAGATTGAAGCTCTCCGTCCTCATGTTCAGCATACTGTGACGCAGTATCAGACATGGCCCTATTATCAACAGCGCACTCTGTTCTCACCCCAGAGTGATCACGCTTACCTCTAAGTTCTGGTAATTTAGCCAAAACTTCAGTCATAACATTAGCCATATCCTGTAATGTGATTTGTAATGGCCGCCCTGATGTACTCGGCGCTACAATATCACGCACCTCCCGAGCGGGAGATGCAGGTACTGACACGTGAGGCGAATTAGTCGGCATAACTCTCCCCTCGTTGTTTGGTGAATGATGTTCAATTTGTACAGATTGACTTTTATTTAAAGTAGCATCAATGCAATTAGTACATAAATTTCTATTGGGCTCCACTTTGGCTTTAGCACATATAGCACAGAGATATTCCTCTGAGTCAGACATGTTTAACACACTAGCAATTAAACTAGCAACTTGGAAATACTTTTCAAAGCAATTTACAAATAATATGAAAAACGTACTGTGTCTTTAAGAAGCACAGAAAAAAAGTTATGACAGTTGAGAAATAATAAACTTGAGAAACTATAACATCAAATTCTTCCGGTAAAAACACAATTTTAGCAAAGGATTGCCCCCATTAGCAATGGATAACTAACCCTGAATAGCAGAAAAAATGTACAGAAAATAAACGTTTTTTATCACAGTCAATCACAATCTCACAGCTCTGCTGTGAGTGATTACCTCCCTCAAACTAACTTTTGAAGACCCCTGAGCTCTGTAGAGACGAACCGGATCATGCAGGGAAGAAAACAGACTTGTGACTGAATTTTCTGATGCATAGCAAAAGTGCCAAAATAGGCCCCTCCCCCTCACACACAACAGTGAGGGAGATCAGTAAACTGTCTTAAATTAAATAAAACGACTGCCAAGTGGAAAAAAACAGTGCCCAAAACAATTTTTCACCCAGTACCTCAGATAATTAAACGATTTAACATGCCAGCAAAAACGTTTAACATCAAATAAATGAAATGTCATTAGAAAGCCTGTTGCTAGTCACTGCAAGTTAGGCTAAAGTCTTATGCATACAGTATTATCCCAGTGAAGTGCCATTCCCCAGAATACTGAAGTGTAAATATACATACATGACAGCCTGATACCAGTTGCTACTACTGCATTTAAGGCTGAGCTTACATTATATAGGTATGGCAGAATTTTCTCAGTCAATTCCATTCTCAGGAAATAATATGCTGCTACATACCTCTTTGCAGGTTAACCTGCCCGCTGTCCCCTGATCTGAAGTTTACCTCACTCCTCAGATGGCCGAGAACAGCAATATGATCTTAACTACGCCGGCTAAAATCATACAAAAAACTCAGGTAGATTCTTCTTCAAATTCTACCAGAGAAGGAACAACACACTCCGGTGCTGTTTTAAAATAACAAACTTTTGATTGAAGGTATAAAACTAAGTATAATCACCACAGTCCTCTCACACATCCTATCTATTAGTTGGGTGCAAGAGAATGACTGGGTGTGACGTAGAGGGGAGGAGCTATATAGCAGCTCTGCTGGGTGATCCTCTTGCACTTCCTGTTGGGGAGGAGTTAATATCCCAGAAGTAATGATGACCCGTGGACTGACCACACTTAACAGGAGAAATATATATATATATATATATATATATATATATATATATATATATATATATATATATACATATATACACACACAGGTAGCCCTCAGTTTACACCAGGGTTAGGTTCCAGAAGGAATGGTTGTAAATCGAAACCGTTGTAAATTGAAATCCAGTTTATAATGTAAGTCAATGGGATGTGAGGGAGTTAGGTTCCAGGCCCCTCTCAAAATTGACATAAGTAACACCTAATACATTATTTTTAAAGCTTTGAAATGAAGACTTTAATGGTAAACAGCATTATAAACCTAATAATATAGATTGTATCATCATCAAACTAAGTTCAATAAACAAAAACATTTGCTAAACCGCACCTAATAAAATTATCACACAAACACAGACTGTATCATCATCAATCTAAGTTTAATGAACAAAAACAAAATAATCACACAACAGACTTACCATCATCAATCTAAGTTTAATGAACAAAAACAAAATAATCACACAACAGACTGTATCATCAACAAACTAAGTTTAATGAACAAAAACGTTTTTTACTTGCATTTTTCTGCAGCTAAGGGAAGTGGCTGCTAGATCATGTTCCTTTAAAAACGGATCCATTGCTCAGGTCTGGTTATACACTGATTAGCCTGTCTGTGTTTAATCAAACAACAGACTGGATCATCATCAAACTAAGTTTAATGAACAAAAACGTTTTTTACTTGCCTTTTTCTGCAAACAGTTCTCTGCATTGAGTCTGCATCTAAGGGAAGTGGCTGCTAGATCTTGTTCCTTTGAAAGCTGATCCATTGATCATGTCTGGCTTGCTTTTCTTTGCATGTGTTTGCTGCAACACAAGCGGACAGCTCCACCTACTGGCTATTTTAATGTATGCATGTGCTAATGCTTTCAATAGCAGTCAATGCTTTTCAATAGCAAAAAAAAGGGTGTTATTCTGAAACGGCGCAAATTGAACCGTTGTAAACCGAGGGCCACCTGTATATATAAATATATATACACACACACACACACACATACATACACAAACACACATTATAGAGGTTTGTACCTTTTTAAAAATAATTCATGTTAGTGGACACTTAACATTCTCATATTGTTGTGACATTTTAGTGCTGTTTTAGTGCTGTTATTACTTACTTAAAGGGACAGTATACACTCATTTTCATATAACTGCATGTAATAGACACTACTATAAAGAATAAGATGCACAGATACTGATATAAAAATCCAGTATAAAATGGTTTAAAAACGTACTTAGAAGCTTTCAGTTTAGCTCTGTTGAAAAGGCGGTTGAAAAGCCCACTGCAAGTGGGAAATAAGACACTCCCCCCTCCCCCTTCGTTTGCATATGAAAAGACCCTTTACACAAACAGGAGCAAGCTGGAGAAGGTAGCTGACGGTATTCACATAAAACTTTGAGGCTTGGTTAGGAGTCTGAAAATCAGAGCAATGTTATTTAAAAATAAGCAAAATTATACATTTAAAAAAAAAAAAAAACTTGATGGGCTTTATAAATAGATCATCTACAAAACATTTATGCAAAGAAAAAATGAGTGTATAATGGCCCTTTAAAGTGTCAGTAAACTTTAAAAATAATGTTATATAATTCTGCACATAGTGCAGAATTATATAACATTATATTAGCCAAACATTATAAAACATAATTGTACCCTATTAATTTTTTTAAAAACCCGCTGTTTTACAGACCCGCTCTCTGTACTCTGCTGAGCGGGTCTGTTATATTTACTCAGCGCATCGGGCCAGCTGTATAGTCACTAAGTGCAGCTCGCTCCTACTCTGCCTGACGGGTCTGTAAAACAGCGTTTTTTTTTAAAATGAATAGGGTACAATTATGTTTTATAATGTTTGACTAATATAATGTTATATAATTCTGCACTATGTGCAGAATTATATAACATCATTTTTAAGGTTGACTGTCCCTTTTAGTATAAAAAGAAATGAGAGAGATACTATATTACAAGAGATAGATAGATTGTTTGGACTACTCAAACTATTTGAAAAGACCAAACAATATAGTGACTATCAAGAACAGTTGGATGGAACTATTAATAAATTAGACTCAGAACTATCAAAAAGAAAAGTTAAGAAATATCAAAGAGATGCGAAAGATTATGAGCTAGACATAGTCTATTCTTGGCAAAAAAAAGTACTAGAAGAACTAATCAAACTACAAAAGATAAGAGTAATGACAATACCAAATCTAATAAGAAAAATAAAAATAAGAAAAGACACCAAAGACATCAACCCAAAAAGGTGACATTTTCTAGTATTGACACAGACCATCAAGACATAGACCCAAGTAGATCATTAGAGAATGATCAAATAGAGGACAACCAGGCCCCAGTAGTGCAGATCAGCCAGTGAGACAGGATTTTAAATCACTAGTTAAATCACCACAACAAACTAGTACAAAGGGAAAGGGCAACTTCAGATACCCCAGCAGGATACGGATGAGTCACAAAAATTAGGGGTAGTAGTAAGCCTCTCAAAATTAAATTTGAGTTTGCCACAGTTATCACTTTTAAATAAAGGATTACATTTTGCACCAGTCACTAATTTTGATTTATTCAACACTATACTAGATGCGAACAATTTTATACGTAAGATTGTTAAAAAACAACAACATTTTTCTAACACTCAGATTGAGCATGCAGATTCTACATGAAAATCACAACTCACTACACATTTTCCTTCAGTTGGATTACATTATGCCCAACTGAAAGATCTCACACCTTGTCACTTTATCTACACAAGCGAGTACACATACACAATCCACCTTGGACACAAGATTTAATTTCAAAGACAAATCATATTTTTACCCAATGAACTTAATGAACTTAAAAATAATGATGACATCATCATCATCACTCAGGCAGACATGGGGGGAGCTGTGGTTATATTAGATGAAGAACAATACCACAAGGAAGTCATGTCACAACTCAATAATGAAGAATTATACACTAAATTGTCTTACAACCCCACCCTGTCTTTTAGACAAATGATAATGTAATTATTAGATACTGCTATTGAAAACAATTTTATGGAGAGAGACCTGGTGGATTTTTTAATGATTGAGGATCCTAGAATACCATATTTCAGAATTACATCTAAGATCCACAAAACAATCATAAACCCACCAGGTAGGCCAATAGTGGCTAGTAATGGCTCCCTCTGTGAAAGATTGGGTGAATGGCTCGATCATGTTCTCCAACCTATAGTTCTAGCCCTTCCAGGCTACATTAGAGATACAATGGAATAAACAATATAAATTGGCTTTACAGCCCTTTATTCCAACATACCACACCAACTAGGTACTGAGGTTCTGTCTAATATGTTACATAGATATACAGAATATGATAGTATTTTTATTACATTTATTACAATTATTACAGAATTCCTAATTTCACACAACTATTTTGTTTATAAAGGCGATTATTATCTACAAAAGAGTGGGACAGCCATGGGGGCAAAATTTGCCCCAACATTTGCTAATATTTACATGGGCTAATTAGAATACTGTCTTATCTTTGCTGACAGTTGCCCTTTTTCTGATAACAAAATATTATACAATAGATTCATTGACGATCTGATACTAATATGGAATGATGATGGTATACATACCATAAAAAAAATCTCCAATATATGAATTCCAATAAATATAATTTAAATTTCACTAGTCAACAAAACAAAAAAAGAAATAGATTATTTAGACATACATCTTAATATAGGGTCGAATTATGAAATATTGACATCAATATATAGAAAACCATTAGCAAAAAATACTATTTTACATGCTGATTCATGTCATATTCCACATGTCAACAGAGGTATCCCCAAAGGCCAGTACCTCAGAATACGTAGAAATTGCTCAAATATTGTAATGTACTTCAAACAAGCAAGAGAGCTGACTGAGAGACTGACACTTAGGGGGTACAATAAGAAATTGCTTTTACAAATAGAACACAAAGTTTCCAAAATAGATTGGTCTACACTGTTTACAAAAAGACAAGAATCTCAGACCAAAATCCAAGATGATATTATCTTTGTAACAAAATATAGCCAACAATACACAGAGAAATGCAATATTCTTAAAAAGAATTTACCCATTCTACACATGGATGAAACATTAAAGTCAATAACCAATATAAACAAAATTAAATACATAGCGAGAAGAGCTCAAACATTGGGAGACATTACTGGAATGTTACTAGAATCCAGACATGGACCTGTGTGCCTAGAGGGATATGGCTGCACCTCACCGACGAGGCCCACAATAGGTCGAAACGTATGTCTGGGGTTTTGCTGTTTCATTCAGAGAAGGATTGCCTGGTATTTCGGGGCTGGACTGTACTGTGAAGTCAGGATCAGACTGATGTGCCTTTTACAGAGAACTTCTTTCCTGAAGCATATGTGAGCAAAAAGAGGCTGCTTCTTGGGTGGTAAGTAGCCATAGAACAAGCTATTATGCTATTGTTCGTTCCCAGGTAGAGCACTTCTCTCTTTTTATTTATGCAAATTATGACACTTTGGGAAGTCTCCCTAAAAGTGATGCAGGAATCCAGAGGCGGACCCGTTGCTCAGTGTGTCTAGAGGGATATGGCTGCACCTCGCTGTCGAGGTCCACAATAGGCTGAAGCGTACGTCTGGGGTTTTGCTGTTTCTCTCGTTCAGAGAGGGATTGCCTGGTATTTTCGGGGCTGTACTGTACTGTGAAGTCAGGATAAGACTGATATGCTTCAGGAAAGTTCTTCTCCGTGAAAGGCACATGTTGAGCAAAAAGAGGCTGCTTCTTGGGTGGTAACTGGCAATAGAACAAGCTATTATGCTATTGTTCGTTAGCAGGTTGAGCGCTTCTCTCTTTTTATTTATTACTAGAACGCACTTTTCAGATAAAAACAAACCTTTGATCAAATGGCTTAAACCCATGAATGGCTTTTATAAATGTGGCCATATTCCATGCAAGAACAAAACATTTAGGTCAACAGTTACTGGTAAAGTGTATGATATTAGAAGTAGAATAGATTGCACTACACATTTTGTAATATATCTTATTACGTGTCAATGCTGTTTTTTTCAGTATATTGGGATTACTACTAGATCCCTGAAAGAAGGAATTAGACAACATTTACTATCATTAGATGACAAGGAAGCCAAAACCCCTGTTGCCAAACATTTCAGACAACATGGAAAGGGTACTAAATATTTCTCTTTCTTGGGTATAGATAGTATACCAAAAACAGTGAGAATAGAACTAATTTTTTATTAAAAAGGGAAGTTTTTTGGATTATTGAACTTAATACTAGGACACTAGAAGGTATTAATAAGAGGCTGGATGTAGATTTATTTATAAGATAAAATATGAAAATAACTTTATACTAGTTTAATTTTATTGGTTCTCCCCATCTTTCTAGAGTCTTGATCTACATTTTAATACAATATGTGGATTTGGGGCTCTTTATCCTATCGTAGAGATAACATAATTTATGCTTACCTGATAAATTTATTTCTCTTGTAGTGTGTTCAGTCCACGGGTCATCCATTACTTATGGGATATATTCTCCTTCCCAACAGGAAGTTGCAAGAGGATCACCCAAGCAGAGCTGCTATATAGCTCCTCCCCTCACATGTCATATCCAGTCATTCGACCGAAACAAGACGAGAAAGGAGAAACTATAGGGTGCAGTGGTGACTGGAGTTTAATTAAAATTTAGAACCTGCCTCAAAAAAGACAGGGCGGGCCGTGGACTGAACACACTACAAGAGAAATACATTTATCAGGTAAGCATAAATTATGTTTTTTCTTGTTAAGTGTGTTCAGTCCACGGGTCATCCATTACTTATGGGATACCAATACCAAAGCTAAAGTACACGGATGATGGGAGGGACAAGGCAGGAACATTAAACAGAAGGAACCACTGCCTGTAGAACCTTTCTCCCTAAAACAGCCTCCGAAGAAGCAAAAGTGTCAAATTTGTAAAATTTGGAAAAAGTATGAAGTGAAGACCAAGTTGCAGCCTTGCAAATCTGTTCAACAGAGGCCTCATTCTTAAAGGCCCAGGTGGAAGCCACAGCTCTAGTGGAATGAGCTGTAATTCTTTCAGGAGGCTGCTGTCCAGCAGTCTCATAGGCTAAACGTATTATGCTACGAAGCCAAAAAGAGAGAGAGGTAGCCGAAGCCTTTTGACCTCTCCTCTGTCCAGAGTAAACGACAAACAGAGAAGAAGTTTGCCGAAAATCTTTAGTTGCCTGTAAGTAGAACTTCAGGGCACGGACCACGTCTATATTATGCAAAAGACGTTCCTTCTTTGAAGAAGGATTAGGACATAATGATGGAACAACGATCTCTTGATTGATATTCCTGTTAGAAACAACCTTAGGTAAAAACCCAGGTTTAGTACGCAGGACTACCTTGTCTGAATGAAAGATCAGATAAGGAGAATCACAATGTAAGGCAGATAACTCAGAGACTCTTCGAGCCGAAGAAATAGCCATCAAAAACAGAACTTTCCAAGATAAAAGCTTAATATCAATGGAATGAAGGGGTTCAAACGGAACACCCTGAAGAACTTTAAGAACCAAGTTTAAGCTTCACGGAGGAGCAACAGCTTTAAACACAGGCTTAATCCTAGCCAAAGCCTGACAAAAAGCCTGGACGTCTGGATTCTCTGCCAGACGCTTGTGTAAAAGAATAGACAGAGCAAAAATCTGTCCCTTTAGTGAACTAGCGGATAAACCCTTTTCTAAACCCTCTTGTAGAAAAGACAATATCCTAGGAATCCTAACCTTACTCCATGAGTAACTCTTGGATTCACACCAATATAAATATTTACGCCATATCTTATGGTAAATTTTTCTGGTCACAGGTTTCCGAGCCTGTATTAATGTATCAATAACCGACTCCGAGAAACCACGCTTCGATAGAATAAAGCGTTCAATTTCCATGCAGTCAGCCTCAGAGAAATTAGGTTTGGATGGTTGAAAGGACCCTGAATTAGAAGGTCCTGCCTCAGAGGCAGAGACCATGGTGGACAGGACGACATGTCCACTAGGTCTGCATACCAGGTCCTGCGTGGCCACGCAGGCGCTATCAGAATCACCGATGCTCTCTCCTGTTTGATCTTGGCAATCAGTTGAGGCAGTAAGGGAAAAGGTGGAAACACATAAGCCATGTTGAAAACCCAAGGGGCTGCTAGTGCATCTATCAGCACCGCTCCCGGGTCCCTGGACCTGGATCCGTAGCACGGAAGCTTGGCGTTCTGGCGAGATGCCATGAGATCCAGTTCCGGTTTGCCCCAACGAAGAATCAGTTGAGTAAATATCTCCGGATGAAGTTCCCACTCCCCCGGATGAAAAGTCTGGCGACTTAGAAAGTCTGCCTCCCAGTTCTCCACGCCAGGGATGTAGATCGCTGACAGGTGGCAAGAGTGAGACTCTGCCCAGCGAATTATCTTTGAGACTTCTAACATCGCTAGGGAACTCCTGGTTCCTCCTTGATGATTGATGTAAGCTACAGTCGTGATGTTGTCCGACTGAAACCTGATGAACCTCAGTGTTGCTAACTGAGGCCAAGCTAGGAGAGCATTGAATATTGCTCTTAATTCCAGAATGTTTATTGGAAGGAGTTTCTCCTCCTGAGTCCACGATCCCTGAGCCTTTAGGGAGTTCCAGACTGCGCCCCAGCCTAGTAGGCTGGCATCTGTTGTTACAATCGTCCAATCTGGTCTGCGAAAGGTCATTCCTTTGGACAGATGAACCCGAGACAACCACCAGAGAAGAGAATCCCTGGTCTCCTGGTCCAGATACAGTAAAGGGGACAGATCTGAGTAATCCCCATTCCACTGACTTAGCATGCATAATTGCAGCGGTCTGAGATGCAGGCGCGCAAATGGCACTATGTCCATTGCTGCAACCATTAAGCCGATTACTTCCATACACTGAGCTACTGATGGGCTTGGAATGGAATGAAGGACACGGCAAGCATTTAGAATTTTTGATAACCTGGACTCCGTCAGGTAAATCTTCATCTCTACAGAATCTATAAGAGTCCCTAGGAAAGGGACCCTTGTCAGTGGAAACAGAGAACTCTTTTCCATGTTCACTTTCCACCCATGCGACCTCAGAAATGCTAGAACTATCTCTGTATGAGACTTTGCATTTTGAAAACTTGACGCTTGTATCAGAATGTCGTCTAGGTACGGAGCCACCGCTATGCCTCGCGGTCTTAGTACCGCCAGAAGCGAACCCTGAATCTTTGTAAAAATTCTCGGAGCCGTAGGTAGCCCGAAGGGAAGAGCTACAAACTGGTAATGCCTGTCTAGAAAGGCAAACCTTAGGTACCGATAATGATCTTTGTGAATCGGTATGTGAAGGTAGGCATCCTTTAAGTCCACTGTGGTCATATATTGACCCTCTTGGATCATGGGTAGGATGGTCCGAATGGTTTCCATCTTGAACGATGGAACCCTTAGGAATTTGTTTAAGATTTTTAAGTCTAAGATTGGTCTGAAGGTTCCCTCTTTTTTGGGAACCACAAACAGATTTGAGTAAAACCCTTGCCCTTGTTCCGTTCGCGGAACTGGGTGGATCACTCCCATCACTAAGAGGTCTTGTACACATTGTAGAAATGCCTCTTTCTTTACTAGGTTTGTTGATAACCTTGACAGATGAAACCTCCCTTGTGGGGGAGAAGTTTTGAAATCCAGAAGGTATCCCTGAGATATAATCTCCAACGTCCAGGGATCCTGTACATCTCTTGCCCAAGCCTGGGCAAAGAGAGAAAGTCTGCTCCCCACTAGATCTGTGTCCGGAAAGGGGGCCCTGTCTTCATGCTGTCTTAGGGGCGGAAGTAGGCTTTCTGGCCTGCTTGCCCTTGTTCCATGACTGGTTGCCTTTCCAACCTTGTCTGTAACGAGCAGTAGTTCCTTCCTGTTTTGGAGCGGAGGAAGTTGATGATGCTCCTGCCTTGAAATTACGAAAGGCACGAAAATTAGACTGTTTGGCCTTTGATTTGGCCCTGTCCTGAGGAAGGGTGTGGCCCTTACCTCCAGTAATGTCAGCAATAATTTCCTTCAAGCCGGGCCCGAATAAGGTCTGCCCTTTGAAAGGAATATTCAGTAGTTTAGATTTAGAAGTTACATCTGCTGACCAGGATTTAAGCCATAGCGCTCTGCGCGCCTGTATGGTGAATCCGGAATTCTTAGCCGTAAGTTTGGTTAAATGTACTACGGCATCCGAAACAAAAGCATTAGCTAGCTTAAGCGTTCTAAGCTTGCTCAAAGTCTCATCCAATGGTGCTGTGTGAATCGCCTCTTCCAGAGACTCAAACCAGAATGCCGCTGCAGCAGTGACAGGCGCAATGCATGCAAGAGGCTGTAATATAAAACCTTGTTGAACAAACATTTTCTTAAGGTAACCCTCTAATTTTTTATCCATTGGATCTGAGAAAGCACAACTATCCTCCACCGGGATAGTGGTACGCTTGGCTAAAGTAGAAACTGCTCCCTCCACCTTAGGGACCGTCTGCCATAAGTCTCGTGTGGCGGCGTTTATAGGGAACATTTTTCTAAATAT